>NW_028258435.1:5197991-5355670 GCF_053883595.1 Heterocephalus glaber | reverse complement strand
CTGAATGAAACCTAGACTTCCTCGGTTGACGTACCCAAGTGCCCTTTCTCCCTGTCACCTTCTGCTGTCCTTCCACTAGTGTGGCTCTGTCATTCACACCAGGGCCTTGGCCCATCATCTAGGCCTGTCTTTTTGCCATCTGGCAAGGCAGAATTCTCCTCTGTCCTTTAAAGGTCTGTGCCACATCTCCTGCTCAACACACATTTCCCTGGTGTTTGGACTAAAAGTAATTTTCTCTGAAATTCCCTGGTGTTCTCCTTAGGTTCGAGGAGTCTTCTTTGGTAGTTTACTTACTGAAATGGGCAGTTTGGTCCCCTGTGAGGCTGTGAGGTTCTGTCTTGCTGGCTTGTGTCCTAGGCCCCTGAACCTCTGCACCCTCCTGCCACCACCCAGGACTACATGTGCCTCCTGTGCAGCATTTGCCACAGTCGTAATTGGCCCTTGAATTTGTGTGTCATTGGCTGTGTCCGATTCACACAAGACAATGAGCCCTGTCTCTAGCACCCAGCCCGGGGCCAAGCCTTCTCACGGCTTTGGTGAATGCAGAATGAAAGCGGCTGTCTGAGAGCATGGGTGTCTAAGGGTTAGGTTTGCTTCTCCATTGTATTTGCTGCCAGTACCCAAGTTCTGATTTGAATTAATAAATACTCTCAGAAGAGATGTGTAAACCAAATTGAAATTAGTGTACTCTTCCCCTGCTGTAGAGAACCTCGTTTCTCCCACTTGTGCATACAGTCATACCTACACAACCCTTTGGAGGAAAACCTTCTAGGATGCTTCTTAGATATGGTCTTTAGCCTAGGAGCCCCTTGTACCCTTTGCCCAAACCCGCACACAGCTGCATTGTTCTGGGGCCTTGAGCCCAGGCTCACTCGAATCTGTGTTCCTTGTCCACGGGGACACGACCTTGGCTTCTGGGCAGTTAAGGGACAAACTGACCCGTGCCTGTGACTGACCACGGCTTTGGGGACCGTGTAGATGAATGGGGCAGCACCTCAAGGGCTGGTGGCTGGCCTTTCTCCCAAGCCTGGCTCAGTTGGCCTGACTGGTTAAACCCCGGTTCACTGTGTCTGGTGAGGATGCGCTGGTCTCTGCTCTCTGCTCTGTGCAGACACATGGGGTTTCTCAGAGCTTGTAATTCTCAGTGCGCATGTCTGTATTCATCCTCTGGTGGGAAGACATTGTGTTTTATCTGCCTTCATGCTAACAGCCAGTCGTTTGCTGTCAGTAATTTTGTGACGACTGAATTGGTGAATGTGTGTTTGTTGTTCATAATGAGATTGGTTTAAAGGTTTTGATAGGACTGCATTGGAAGCCTCTGCAGAGTGCATCTCTCAGGTACTGGAAGCTCAGAACAGTGCTCACTTGTCCTATGCTATTCCACCAGTGGCTTCGCTGGGCCTTGCCTTGAGCTCGGAGCTCTGGGCCATGTGGGATGCAGTGGAGGTGGACGCTACTTTTCAGATTGCACAGTGTGCGGTTGATAAGATGGATCAGGGACAGCCTGCCGAGTGCCTGACAAAATTGAGAAAAGGGGGAAATGGGGGTGTTGAGGGAGGGAGGGATGGCTTTCTGCTGGAGAGATTGGGCTGCTTTATGGAGAAGGTGGCGTTGGAGTAACTCCTGTGGGTGGGGGCTTGGGACTGTGAAGATGAGGGAGCGCATTTCAGCTCGGGCTAGGCTGGGAACAAGCATCGAATCAGGGGTGCAGAGTTCAGTAAGCAGAAGGTGAAGATGAAAGGTAGCCAATAAGATTGGACTGTGAAGGTCCTAATGCAGGAGCCAGAAATCCCAGGGTTTGTTGTTGAGTGTGGCAGGATTGGGGCAGCAGAATGTGGGAGTGGGAGCACCACTGCCTCTGTCCAGAGAAGGGGCAGGGAGACCCTGTTGAGGCCCAGGATGTGCGAGCAGCATGGAGGGGATGTTGTGGAAGGGGGTGGAAGATGCAGAAGACGTGGCAGTCACTTGAGTAGGGCGAGGTGTGTCTTTGAGGTGCAGAGCAGGTGTCCAGGCAGTGGGTTGTGAAGAGGACATCAGGGGATATCCACAGGGAGGAGGATGGTGAGGGATGGTGGCAGGGAGGAGGAGGACAGAGAGCGACAGCCACAGGGGCAGGGTGCCAGGAGCTGCGTGGGCAGAGCTATGCCCAGCGGGTGTCTGCCTGCAGGGCAGGGAAATGTGGGACAAGAGGTCAGTGGCTTTGCAGAGACACAGGTTCTGCCAAAGCTCCCTCCTCCCAGGTCACAGTGGAAGGCCAGGTGTGCTTCCTTGTGGAGGTTAGTCACGGTCAGGCCCATGATTTGTCACCGGTTCCTTTCTGTCATCTGCAGACCTCACCTTCAGCCAGGCCTTCAGTGTTTAAGGTTTAACTCTGAGGGCCGATCCCTCTGAGTCGAAGCGGATGGCACGGTGTCTTGGAGGAGTGCCAGGGGACATAGGCAATGTTGAGCTGTTTGTCCTGAGGCAGACATTACTGGAAAACCCATTTCTGCAAAGGCAGTCATTCGTAGGTCACTTACTTGGCAGGATCAGCTGTGCTGCAGGTGTCACCACACTTTTCGATGGTATTTTTTGAGTGTGGTTTTTGTCTCTGGAAGTTTCGTGTGCTGAGCTGTGTCTGAAATCACCTCCCGTACTGCCTTAAAAATGGTGCCCAGACTGAGGCTTACTTACAGTAATGATGCCAAAAATAAGTTTTCTCTGCTCAAGGGTGAGAGTGAGGGGCAGTTCCGGAGCCCTCCCTCCTGTCCTGCTTTGGGCTGTGGTTGGGCACAGCAAGGAGTCTGGAGCTCATTTTTCACCTAGGGGATCTGTGGGCACTGGGACCCAGGCCCGGGCCTGTGCCTGCAGCTTCCTCCTGGCTAGGGCCTTGCAGCTTCCAGTTTGGTCACTTTTGATCTGCCAGTGCCACCCCTTGCTGCCCCCCGTGTGCCCTTCCGTCTCCATGTTGGGCACCTCTTGTGGGGATCGAAGTCTGGGTCCCTATAGCTCAGCAGGGCTGTGGCAGGGAGGGGAGTAGGAAGCAGATGTTTTCTTGAAAGAGGTTCTGTCATTGATTGTTCTCAGATATTTTTTATCCATTGCAGTGATTATCTTTTTACAAACTTCCTAGCTTAACAGTATAAGATTGTTACTGTGGAAACTACATATCTAGCACCTTCAGCAGCTACCTACCATTTGTGAAATGAAATTGCAGGGAAGAATGTGGGGCTGAGCGAGGCTGCTTTGTTGTGCCAGCCAGGTTTTAAGTGAAGGTTAATCATTACCAAATGTCCTCTCTCACACCCTTGCTACCCTTACTTTAGATTCAAAAGGTAATTAAAGATTTCTTCCTTTTTTTGTTTTTTAGATTCAGAATATGAACAACATAATCTCCTTCCCTTTGGACAGTTTGCTGAAAGGTGACCTGAAAGGAGTCAAAGGGGTATGACACTGGAATCCTGGTCGCGGGTATTTCTTGTCACCCGGAGTCACAGCCCTGCCAGCCCTGCAGTGGCCACCACACGAGTATATCCTTCCTGGGGCAGTGGGAGGGCTCTGCCCTCTCTGTTTCCTTTGGTTTGCATTTTGGCACCACCTTTGGCACAAATGGTGATGACTTTTGGCCTTTTTGGTTGTGCTCTTGGGGCTGTGAACATCCTAAGGGGAGAGGCAGAGGGGAAGGAAGACTAAACCTTCTGGGCCCACGGCTGAGCAGGGTTTCCAGCCTCATGTCACTGACTGACAGGAGAAAGGGTCCTGGCAAGAATGATTTTCATCCTGGGACGGTCGCAGTGTCAGGCTCCTGGGTGTTGGCTGTTCTGGGTATGCCTGGCCTTGCAGGAGCACACAGGCTGGGACTGCAACACAGTTAGGGGCCAGGAGCAGGCAGGACCGGAGGGAGTCTCATCTGGGCACATCTGGAAGCCCCACCTGGCCCATCTTGGGACCTCTGCCCAGACCGTTCAGTGTCTGCTAATAGAGCGTGCCAGGAGAGAGCTGTTAGGACTCCAAGGAGCATTGCCCAGTCTCCCCGGGGAAAGACAAAGACGCAGAACAATCAGCCAGAAACCCAGCGGGATGGGTGTGGCGCAGAGGTGTGGCAGGCCCAGAGCAGATGCATGGCCTGCACTTCACACCAGGCTGTGGGGATGGAGGAGCAGGACAGCACTGGGCAGGTTGAAGAGCCAAAATAAAAAAGGAAGAGGGCGTCACACTTCCGGAAGAACCCTGTTGAAGGGAGAGTGACTGTGTGGGAACCAGTGATAGGGTTTCAAGTGGCTCTGTAATTTTTGGAGCCAGGCATTATGAGAGAGTTTGAAACCCTACATGCCAGACAGAAGAGGGCAGGCAAAAAGCCTAGGAGATTGTGGTTGACTCTTAGATTCTGACGTTGGGTTCAAGTCAGAGTGTAGGCATCAAGGAGATCCATTCAGAGTTCCTTTCATGTAGAGAGACGAACTGAAACTTTTGCAGGGTAGAGGTGACAAGACAATTTGGGAGTAGTATTATAACTGGTGGAGGATCACGGTGAGTTTGAGTCTGGCCTGGGCTACATAGTGAGTTCAAGGCCAGCCTGAGCTGCATAATGAGACCCTGTGTCAAACAAACAAACAAACTAATCCAAAAAAAGAGAGAAAGAAAGGAAGAAAAAAAGGCTACCACTCATCTAAGTTAAAGCCTATACATCATTTATTACACAAGTTAATGGCCCATTCAAGACCAGTCTCGGGATAAGGAAGTTTATCTTGCATAGAAGTTAATGATTAGTCCTGCTTAATTGCTGCCTTTCTGTTTACAGGATTTGAAAAAGCCCTTTGATAAAGCTTGGAAGGACTATGAAACAAAAATGTGAGTGTTTTCATTTTTTAACTGAGTGTCGGTACAGTAATTTGAGATTTCAACTTTAAATCAAGCTTTGATTGCATAGGGATTGTATGAGTAAATCTTAATCCAGGGAAGCATTTACATAAAGCCATGTCACAGTGGTTTCTGTGAGGACAGGTGCTTTTGTACCCGTGGCTATGTTCAAAGATGATAGCTTCTTTCTGTGGGTTCCTTCGTTGTCCCTTTTTCTTTGGTGTCGTAACGTTTATAGAATGTAATGTTCAGGAAAGTTCATGAAAGGAAGTTGTATTAGTTACTTTCTTCATTGGTGAAACACAGTACCCGACACTCACAGCTTAAAGGAGGAGAGGTTTATTTTGGCTCTCAGTTTGCAGAGGTTTCAGTCCATGGTCAGTTGGGTCCAAGGCAGGATGGCCTGGTGTAGGAGAGCGGCCCACAGCATGGGAGACAGGAAAGGGGGGGGAGAGAAAAAGAGAGAGAAAGAGGGGGAGAGACAGATAGAGATAAACCTCTCCAGCCCTGCCCCAGTTCCCTCCTCCTCTGGCTCCACCTCCCAGCATCACATTTAGCCATAAACTCATCAGTGGACTAATTCCCTGATCCACAATCCAGTCTCCTCCCCACAGCCCACCCCTGAGTGCAGGAGGCTCTTGTGGGAGGCATGTAGATATAAACCATAACAGAAGTGAAGGCCAATTAGTCTGAGGCGGTGTTCTTTCCTTTCTTGTTTAAACACTTTCTCCATTTTATTACCATTCATGAGAGCAGTGTTGTCTTCAGACTTTTGTCTTCCTGGTGATCTGTGAAAACTGTCTGCTTTTAGCTTTGGGCTTGTCTTTCTCTGAAATATCAACTCCCTTGGTTTTAGGAAGATCTTGCAACACCTGTCTGATGGCTTCATGTGCCAGACCAAGCACATGAAGAGTGGGTGTAGTGGACTCTCACATGTGGACGAGCCCACTCCTGGCTAGCTGGAGGCCATTATGCTAACATTTCCCTGCACAGTTTCTCATCCAGGGGGTGAGGATCAGACTAGTGAGAACTGAACTAGTGGTACTGGGATTAATTAAGGCTTTCAGTTATTTTAAATGCTGTTAGAACAGAAAGTATTCTTAAATGGCTGGAGTTTGCTCTGTGCCTTGGGGATTGGAGACTTTCTGAATGGAAATAGAAACTCTCGTTTGAAGCCATCTGGTAAGGAGAAAGGTGTTAGGAAGGAGGTCATTTGTGATGACTAAATGTTTAACTGGCTCTTTAAAAACCAGCTTTGGGCATCTTTTCAGTAGGAAAGGGTCACGAAGCTCAAGCCAATGCGAACTGAACCTTTGGTACTCATTCTGTCCATGGCACAGTCTACACTGAGGGATGCTTGGACTGCAGCATAGCATTTTGTGGGTGGTGTGCAGGTCTGTGTTGGCACAGGGTGGGGTGTTAAGCCCAGGGACCTTTCATATCCATTGTCTGTGCCTAGCATTCCTGCCTCACAGATGGGAAACCAAGACCCAGTGGGGTCCGCTGGTCCCTCAGAATGAGGGTCTTTAGGGGACACCATGAAGGCAGCTCTGAGAAGGAAGTTTATTGCTGTGAGTGCCCACATTAGAAAAATAGCACAATCCCAAATAAATAACCCAATGATTCACCTCATGGTCCTAGAAGAACGAGAACAATCCAAGTCCAAAACTAATAGAAGGAAAAATTTTTTAAAAATATACAAAGGATCAGTGAGTCACAGAGTTGGTTCTTTGAAAGGATAAACAAGACTAATAAACCCTTAGCCAAACCTACCTCAAAAGGAGAGAAAAAAGCCAGTACTAATACAATTAGAAATGAGAAGGGTGGAAGTGCCACAGAAACTGCCAAAATCTGGAAGAGTATAAGAAACTACTTTGAAATCTTATGTTCTGGTAAATCAGAGAACCCCCTAGACATATATGAATTACCAAAATTGAGCCAAGAAGATACAAAAACTCCGATTAGACCAATAACAGACAATGAAATAGAGGCAGTGATGAAAACTACCAACTAAGAAAAGCCAGGACCTGGTGGATTCCCTGCAGAATTCCACCATACTTCAGGGAAGATGTTGCACCAGTGGTTTTCAAGCTCTTTTGTGAAATCGAAAGGCAAGGAGCACTGCCAGTCTCATTCCCGGAGTCGCCTCTGCCACTGTGCACGTCTCCCTCCAGAGAGAGTCCATAGTCATGCCTTCCTGAATGCATGGCACACGTTGCAGCCTGGCCTGGGGTGTCTGGGGACTGTGCAGGGTACAGTGCTGTACCAGGGGCCTCATGATCTTCCTTGCTCCCCTGTCTCCCACCTAGAACCAAAATAGAAAAGGAGAAGAAGGAGCACGCCAAGCTCCACGGGATGATTCGCACTGAAATAAGTGGAGCTGAAATCGCAGAGGAGATGGAGAAGGAGAGGCGCTTGTTCCAGCTCCAGATGTGCGAGGTAAGGCTTGGGGCAAGGAGGGCTCCAGGTGGTGGCTGGCAGTGTGTCCTGTGTCACCCAGCGCGATCCCCCTGGGGTCAGACCCATGGCCTCAGAGAACACACCCACCCGGCTTCTGTGGACAGTTTGTTTTGCTAGGGGAGACTTGGTTCTTCTGGAAGATGGAATTGGGTTCATCTAACACCAGCCTTTTTTTTTTTTTTCTTTTTAATACAATTTGCAGTACATATTGATCACGTTCCTCATGGGGAGTTGGCACGTGTACATAACACAGCTTAATTCTTTTTATGTCCCCTTCCTGTCTTGCCTCTCCTTCTTGATCCCTTTCCCATTTGCAAAAGGTCTGACTTCCTGTTTCCTGTTATCTCTTTTATTTCACTCTGTATTTATATTTGGGGCTTCTCGTCTAAGAGAAACCATACAATATTTAAGCTTGAGTTAAATATTCACTTACTGCACTTAACATTACGGTCCCAAGATGCATCAATTTTCTTACCAGTGACTCATTTATCCTTCTTTGTGGCAGAGTAGTATTCCTTTTCTTTATCTCTTCATCTGTTGATGGACATACAGACTGCTTCCAAGATGTGGTTATTACAGGTTGTGCTTCTGTATACATGGGTGTGCATGCATATATGCTTACAATTCAGTTGCAACCAGAATCATGGAAATAATTAAATTTGTGAACCAAGGTACACTGTACTCACCACTTAGGTGTTTGTAATGAGGTCTGGGCTCCATTGCACCAGTGAAGTCAGAGACAGAGGAGGGAGGAGAGGAATCAGCTGGGAAAATGCACCGTGCCCAGGTCACCATCTGCGCCAGGGAGGAACACATCTCCAGACTCCATCAGCTCCCTGCCAGGGTCCTGGGAGGCTCCTGTCTCCTGTCCAAGGCCTCAGCCTTGTTGGGCGAAGGGGACACAGCAAGATGGACACAGGCACATTCCTCAGGCTCAGAGACTGCACCGTCATGAAGGCTGTTCTCAAAGCCTTCTTCTTCTTTTCTTTTCTTTGGTACCGGGGATCGAACTCGGGTCCTTGGGCTTGCACAGCAGGCAGCGAAACCACTGAGCTAAGTCCTCGGCCCTCAAAGCCTTCTTACTTCTGTGCCTGCTGTGGAGGTGCACGGCATTGCTCACTACCTCTCTTGGGGTCTGCTCCCCAGCTGCACCAGCAAAGCTCTGGGTGCTGGGTGGCATTTGTCCTTCCCACAGCAATGCACCTTAGCAAAGAAGGCCACGGTCACTCTTATCTATTTAATCTTTGTAACTTGTATGATTATCCCTTAGAACAAGTTCCTGTAAATAGGATATCTGGGTCAAAGGGTACCTGCCTTTTACAGATTGGTACATTGTCAAAGATTTTATTAACAAATATATCATTTTGATTTATTGCCAGACATTCACTTATCAGTGAAAAATACTAAAAAGGAGGGAGAAGAGGACATCTGGGCAGTTGTTATTAAAGGAGGGGGTGGCTTATGGCTTCATGGCAGCTTCCTGTCGCCTTTATTGGGCTGCAGGCCGACCTACAGGAGGACTAGACATGGGGTCATCCCATGTGACAGCTGGGAGACAGCATTCCAGGGCATTGCGTCCCGGATGTGATGTTTTCAGTTTAGTACCTCCTACTGAGGAGGGGATAGGGAATCTATGGGCTTCTCTATCTGTAAGCCTGTATTTCTTTTTCTTTTTTTGGTACCAGGGATCGAACTCAGGTCCTTGCGCTTGGGAGGCAGGCGGTGGAACGACTGAGCTAAATCCCTGGCCCAAGCCTGTATTTCTTGATGCTAGCTTTATAGATCACTGGGCCTTCCTGCTGTCTCCGTGGTTTTTGATGAATTCTCCAAGTTAGAAATGGCTCTAACTCCTTTCATTTTAAAACTTGCCTTTTTAACAGCCATGTTTGGGGGAAGTATCTTGGGGTTGGCAGTGTGGTGACAGGAGTCTCTGCTAGAGGATGTTAACAGAGTTCTGGATGATGACCTGTCTCATTGAAGGGAGCTAAGCCAGAAGTGTGGGGAGATGGGTGGAAGCCCCACTCTTCGTGCAGCTAGAGCAGAGCTCTTCCGCAGTCTAGGATAGAATGTCCTATTAGTAGGGCTTCTTGGCTCTCAAACATTTAATTATCTGATCAGCAGATAACTTGGTACCTAACTGAAAGAAGCATTTAGTTCTGACTCGCAGAAAGCATCAGGTGTCTGCCATGAGCTCTGCCCATAGTAGAAGACATCAAAGAAGTAGAAGAAATAATCTGTCTTCAGAAACTCTTGCAAAGCTCACACTCTGCTCATGCCTGTGACAGTTCCTTCTTTCTTTGTTTCTTAACAGTATCTGCTGAAGGTGGATGAAATCAAGACTAAAAAAGGAGTGGATTTACTTCAGAATCTGATCAAATACTTCCATGCCCAGTGCAAGTAAGTCCTTTTCTCCTTTTGAATGTTTCTCAGCATGTAGCAGCATTGTAGTGAGAAAAAACACTTGCTTAGAAATATGTTGAAAGAGGAATGCAGGGCCAGTACATGCTACACAGATGAACCTTGAGATCACGCTAACTCAAGGGACCCAGATGCAAAGGCCAAGTGCCGTACAATTCTCTTTACTTATAGGAATAAGCACACTCTCAGGCTATTCTCTCATGCAGGGCTCCTCCCTGTGCCAGGCCCTGTTCAGGCATCTGGTGCCCCAAGGAAGCAGAGAAGAGGCTTCGATTGTTGAGGCTGCAGGTTCCCAGGGAGGGCCAGGATGAGGCAGATCATAAATGGAGCCCTGAAAGGCTCAGCCTCGTGGTGAGGGGAGAGAGGCGTGGAGGCCCCTTGGGAAGTTCTGTGTGACGAGAAGGAGCCAGATGGGACCAGAGAGGGTGCTAGCGGTCACCTAGGGGCCTGTCCCGTAAAGGCCGGGCCGGTGGTCTGGACTGGCCCAGAGGGTTGGGAGAGGTGGGTGAATCGCATGCTTGGTCTCCTGGAGGTCAGATAGCCACGCCTGTCTACTTACCTCCCTGCCCCTCTACAGGCTGAGCCCCGGCTGCTGTGCCTTTCCCTGGAGTGTCATGCTGCGTCCGTGCCCTCCCCAGCCTCTGCTCTCCCCGGGGCCAAGCTCCTGAGGTGGCTCTTGGCTTTAATCACTTTTGGATGTGCGCATTTGCAGTGTGTAACAGTGGCATTCCTGGTGCGGAGTCCGTGCACGGACATGGCGCATCTTAGTTCTTTTCATGTCCCCTTCCCCCTTCCCCCTTCCTCCCCCCTCCCCCCTCCATCTCCTGGTCTCCTTCCTACTTGCAAAAGACCCATCTCCCTGTTTCCTATTGTTTTATCTTTCATTTTTGCTCTCTATTTATATTTGGATTTCTTTTTTTTTTTTTTTTTTGGATTTCTTGTATAAGAGAAGCCATGTGATCCTGCTTTACAGCCCTGAGGTCATTCTTGTTCCCCTGTGGGATTGCTTATCCTCTGCGCTGCCCCAGCACCCTCCGTGTTTCTCTCAGCTTCCTCCAGGTTGGGCTCTGTCCCCCTTGAGGTGGGGCTGTGGTGTTTATTTATTTTCTTTTTTTCTTCTGGTACAGGGGATCAAACTCAAGACCTTGTGCTTACGAGGCAGGCAGTGGCACCACTGAGCTAAATCCCCGCCCCATTTATTTATTTTCCATCTCCAGGTGGGGTACAGATACCTGGCATGGATGTGCTGTGGTGACCACACTGTTGCCTCTGCTGTGGAAAGTGGCACCACTGAGCTAAATCCCCGCCCCATTTATTTATTTTCCATCTCCAGGTGGGGTACAGATACCTGGCATGGATGTGCTGTGGTGGCCACACTGTTGCCTCTACTGTGGAATTTGGAGTGCAGCTTGGCAGTGACACCGTACTTCTGATGCTTTCCTTGGGGACAGACAGCAAAGGCGCATGGGTGCCGTGGCTCATCCTAAGTTAGAGGAGGGCCAGACTGCAAAGGGCTGGGCAAAAGCATTTTCCAGATGAGCTCTTTGACAGACTCAAAATCCTGACGGTGACATGCGGATCACCTCCTCAGTTCTCCAAGTAACCTGACCGGAGGCAGTTTAGGAAGTGGGTTGCTTCCTTGCTGATACTGTATTTTTAGCAAGAAGCTATTCTAAGATTTCCTTTTTCTTCTTTATTTTGCCCAAACGGTCAGTTGGGTAGCAACAAACAGACCTCTTGCGGAAAAGTGAACTAGTTGGCCTTTTATGGGCATGAGTTTGGTAACCTTTTATAATGTGAATCTTCCATTACTTCCTTCTCTGATGAGCGAGGCAAGGAGTGTGTGTGTGTGTGTGTGTGTGTGTGTGTGTGTGTGTGTGTGTGTGTGTGACTGCATGTGTGACTGCATGCTCCTCGGATCAATCCAGCAGTTCTGTCTCTTTTAATTCATATTTCAGGGATCAGACCTGGAGCCCGAGAGCCCAGGAGCTTGGGTCCATGCTTGTGCCTTGAGTGTGGGGGTCCCGCCCATCCCTTCCCTAGCACTCCCTGTCGCTGCTTCTCAGCCCTCTACCAGCTGTGCCCAAAGCTTGTGCCCTACCACCCTGTCCTCTGGGAGTCACTAGCTCCTCGGAATCACGTTTGGGAAACCCGTAGAAGTACTGAGGTGGGCATGATTTTGCTTTTTATGCCCTTTTTGTTTTTACTTGTGTTTGGGAAGGATATGTCATGTTCTTTATGTTTTACTTCTAAATTTACAAAAAAGAATTTGCATCTTTATCTCATTCCTTGGAACATCCTGAAGATGTCTTTTAGCTTGTGCTGGTCAGAGGGAGGAAGTCACTCTACAGGGGAGCCGAGAGACAGGGCTGCCTCTCAGCAGTGGCTGTGAACCAGGGCGGTCCTATTCCAAAAAGGGGGAAGGCCCTGGAGTTGCTTTGCACTTTGAGCACAAGCCTGCCAAGGCCCACAGTGCCAGTGTCATTCTCTGGACCTGGGGTGCTGAGTCGGTGGGACTTGGGTCCAGAAGCCCTGGGAAGGATGCTCCTGTGTGAGGGCTGTGGGGAGAGGGGATGGGCACATGCGGACCCTCGGCAGACTTGGAGTGTTGTGATCCATGAAGCTGGGAGGGGGGCGTGCAGACAGACACCCTGCTGTGGGGTGCCAAGGAGGGCTGGTGACTGCATGTAAGCGGGTGCATTTCCACAGCTTGAAAATGTAGTTGAGTCAGGCGTGGTGGCGCACACCTGTAATCCCAGCACTTGGGAGGCTGAGGCAGGAGGATTGCCATGAGTTTGAGGCCAGCCTGGAATACATAGTGAGACCCTGTCTCAAAAGAAAAGAAAGAAAAAAGAATCTGGTCGATCGATCCCCGGTACCAAAAAAAAAAAAAAAGAATCTGGTCGAGCAGGCTAGAAAATATTTAATAGGAGAAACATTTGATTTGATAATGTTGATGATAAATGTTTTTTGATGGAAGGTTGGGAAATGTTAAAGGGCTCAAATGAGGAACATGTTGCTGGGCCCTTGTGTTTAGGAATGTGACAGTGACCAACAGTGGTCCACAAAGCAGCCCTTGGGCTCCTTCTCCTGGAACCTATCCTTAGTGCCAGGCCTGAGTGATTGGGTGACATCGCATGCCCCAGGAGGAAGGCACAGAAGGTTTATGCATCCGAGAGAAGAGGTTTTCCAGTAGATGGGGGGGCATCCACTTCGCAAACTCAGATTTATGTCTTTCTCCCTCTCACACTGTCTGTTGCCATGCTGGAAGTGACGTCTGTGACAAGAGATGCATCCCTGAGCCCTGGACGCCAGCCCAGGCCCTCTCCCACCACAGGGAGTCACAGCCACGAGCCTGTCCCCGCTCCACAGGGCCACCTCAGGTTTATCTGCTGTGGTCTTTGTCCTGCTCCCAAGTGTAGCACTCTGCAGCGATCCACTCTCTCCCTCTCTTCTTTTCCTTCCTGCCTATTTTACATGAATTTGAAGCGATTTGAGGAAATAGTTACATAAAGAAAAGCTGTATCCGACAGAAGGGAACAGTTCTGTTCTCATTCCTGTGATGCTGCAGTTCTTCCACATTTCCTCTCCATGTAGAAGGGGCATCTGCTCCGTGCCGCCCCATTGCTGGGGAGAGAAGGTGCAGAGGTGGCATTGTGCCAACAGACAGCTGGATAGATCACACTGACACTCGGGCACAATTGCTGTGCTGGAAGAAAGGTCAGTTAGGTGAGATGAGGGTAGGGGATGTGCAATAAAGAACTGAGCCAGGAGAGGACCTTCCCCCTGCCCAGCTGAGTCCTGGCTGCACTGTTTTCTCGGCCTGTGCACGACACACTGATGTGGGAAGTCCCATGGGGCCACTGCTGGCTTCAAAAGAAAAAAATCCAACACAAACACATTTGAAACTGGCCTCAGATCACATTTTGAAACTGGTTTCTGTGGTGTCCAGGGGATAGAATTGGCAACTCCTGTGACTGCCTCCTTTCCTGCCTGAGCCAGACACTGTGGATCCTGACCCTTGCCTCCTGGAACTTCAGGTGTGATGGGTAAAGTGTGTGTTGAGTAACCACACTCATGGATACATAGTGGGAAAGACTTTGGAGCAAAGGACAAAACACACCAGGGAGAACTCTTTTTTTTTTTTTTTGAGACAGGGTCTCACTATGTAGTCCAACCTGACCTTGAACTCACTATGTAGCCCGGGTTGGGCTCAAATTTGCAGCAATCCTCCTGCCTCAGCCTCTCGAGTGCTGGGATTACAGGTGTGCACCACCACTCCTGACTCGAGGAGCACTCTTTTAAGGTGGGGAGTTAAGGAAGGCCTCACAAAAGAGGCAGTATTTACCTTCAAATTTGAAGAATGAGCAGGGACAGCCAAGTGAAAGGGACATACTGCAGGAGAGTCCTGGAGAGAGGAACAGCAGCGTGTGCAGAATCGGGGCTGGAGCAGGAGGAATTGGTACCCAGGGAGAGATGGAGAAAGATGACCCTGTTTGGAACGGTATGGGTCAGGGCTGAATCCCATGGGCAGGCCAGGCCTGTCAGCTTCATCCAGAGCCCACGAGGACACCTTTCCTGCTCCCTGTCTGGCTGTCGCTGCAGAAGATTCGTCCAAGCTCCCTTGTATTTCTTGACTCGTTTTTCATACATGACCTCACTCATTGGGTTCTGGGCTTTAAAAAAAACAAGAGAGAGACTCCTTTTGATACTTAACCTTACGTTCTCCAACCACGCTTTCTTCTTCTGCAGATGGAGCAAGGCCATTTATGTGCATTGAAGCTGCCTGGCTTTTTCTGCATTCTTTGTCTTCTGCACTTAGCCATTGCCTGTTGCAGACAATTCTCCAGTGTCTTATTCTTGTTTGCATCCTATTCTTCCATTTGGCCACTCAGCTGACTCCCAAATCAAAGCCCTTCTTGCCATTATAGAATCCTCTATTTCCCATTATAAAAGGGAAATTTAGGTTTTATTTTATGTATGTCAAGAGAAATCACAAACACTCAGGTTTGTTACAGTTCCTTTTCACTTCTAATTTTGAGTGTCGTTTCATTCTTCATTTGCTTTTTAAGTTTCTGTTCATGCAGACTTTGTCCCTGGGTATGGCAGAATGACCACAGTCACTTCCCTTGAAAGCTTTTCTCCATCTAACAGAATTATGTTCTCCTTTATATAAAGCACATTGTTTCTTCTTGTCCCCTAGCTTTTTCCAGGATGGTCTGAAAGCAGTGGAAAGCCTCAAACCTTCCATCGAGATGCTGTCCACCGACCTTCACACGGTGAGTAGCTCCCCTCTGTGGGGGTTGAGCCGTGCTTAGGTGAACTGCATTTTCCCTAAGTTTGCAGGCTCTGCGGCCCAGAAAGGAAGAGCCCCATTGTGCCTGGCAGAGGTGGCATTCCGTCCTCTGCTGTGGCTGGAGGGAGGGGTGACCACAAGGGAAGGCAGCTGCCACAGACTTGTGGATGGAGGTGCCCTGAGAACACCACCAACCTCCTGGTGCCACAGGCTGACTTTTCTCTGCTTTGTTTGCTTAAAGATCAAGCAGGCCCAGGATGAAGAAAGAAAGCAGCTGATACAGCTTCGAGATATTTTGAAGTCGTCAGTACAGGTTGAGCAGAAAGAGGTGAGGGGATTTAATTTTGACAGAGCACCATTTTAGCTGGGCATGGTGGCACACGTCAGTAAATCTCAGCTTCTGAGGAGGCTGAGACAGGGAGATCACAAGTTTAAGCCCAGCCTGTGCAACTTAGTGACTTCACAAGAACTTGTCTTATAATAAAAAAGGCCTGGGGATGTAGCTTAGGGTGAAGGCGCTGGGTTTAATCCCCAGTTCCCTGCATCTCAGAGGTTTGCCCCGAGCCCTGAGTCCAGGTCTCGCAGGGCTCCCTGTGCATGTGGACCCTGCTACACAAGTAGTGCTTGGTGTCTTTCACATCGTCCACACCACTTAGGCCTTTTGTTCTGTCCTCCGACCTCTGGTCCACCTGCCCTGATGTGTGTGGACCCTGCCTGTTGGGGTGGGCCCAGAACAGGCGACCTTCGGGCTCCCTCTCTCCTGGCCACTGTATGTAGGAGATGTGAGGCATTAGCCTTTGTCTCAGCTGCACCCCACGAGCAGATACCTGTGGCTTCCTTCACACTGTCTCCTCCATGTAGTGATGTCTTTGTGTGCTCACACACTGACAGTTTTTTTTTGAGGGGGACTCATAAAAAAAACCACTAAATGGTACATTTTAAGGGTAATTTTATGATGTGTTTGCTATAATGTGGGTATTGTAATGTGAATTTTTCCTTCCCTTGAAACAAAGTCTCACTATTTTGCCCTAGACTGGGCTCAAAATGATCCTCCTGACTCAGCCTCTTGAGTGGCTGGGATAAAATGTGATGTTAACATAAATCCACTTCCTTGATACTAAGAGAATGTGTCTAAATGTTACCTGCTAGATTTTAGATAAATGGCTATTGAACTACTTAACATAAAGTTCACTGTTGGCAGTTTGTCATAAGTTCTTGTACTATAACTGAATACTTTTTTTCTCCTAAATGCATTTACCTTTTGTGACCGAAGTCTAGGAGAGTAAGTAGTTCAGTTTTTTTAATAAATTGAAGAATTTTGCATGCTTTGTTCATGAACTTCAAAAATATGGTTTTTTTCCCTTTGTATAAGTTAATGGCTAGTAGCACTTAGATTTCAGCCCTTCTTTTAGTTGTAGTAGACTTTACTAAAGGCCACAGAGCTTGAAGGCACAAAGGGGAGCTTTCAGGGTTTGTACTTGCATTGTCGCTGTGTTGTGAGGATGCGCGGCTTATTCCCTGCCTCTGTTGGGCTGGATTCTGAGCATTGTTTTAGCCCCTTGGCAGCTGCCTTTCTGGCCCCTAGCTCCCCCACTCCGGGTCCAGCCAGGACCCCTTCTCCTCTGGCTTTTCGTCATGGTAGGTGGTTAGATTGACATCTTGGCCATGGGACGGTCACCTGCAGCTTGATCGGGTGTTTATTCAGGCTATTGCTGGGTCACCTAGAGGTCCTTGAGGATGCCGAAGGGTGATAGCAGGTTCAATTTATGTTAGGGTTTCTCTTTTCGCCGGGGATTTAGCTCAGTGGTACTGCTGCCTGCCTCGCAAGAGCAAGGTCCTGAGTTCGATCCCGGTACCCCCCAAAAATGTTTCTCTTTTCTGTGAATTTTAGATTTCGCGCGATAGCTTCAGATTTTTCTGTATGTTTTGATTGATTCAAGAGATGCTTGGTCTGGGTCTGGTGTGATGGGGCATGACTGTAATCCCAGCACTTAGAAGGCTGAGGCAGGAGAATCACCGAGAGAGTTCAAGGCTAGCCTGGGCTATATATATAGGGGCTATGTATTGGGCTATATAGCAAGACTCTGTCTCTAAAATACAAACAAAAAAGAAATGCTTGGTCTAAAAAGGAAAAAACAGAATCCCACCTGTCTTCCCATGTAGCCTAGCCTTGTTCTGCTCTGAGACCTGCAGATGACTGCCCCAGTGTGTGTGGCATGAACACACCGCAGTGTTGGTGTGCAACTGTGCCTGGATTTTGTGCAGTGGCTTTCTTCTCCCTAAGTCAAGAGACATAGTTCTGGTTGTGCGGTCTGCCTTTTGACAGACTGGTCTGGAAGTCATATAGATGAGCAGTCTCCTTCTACTGACTTATTCCCAGAAGTGTTTGAAGCTGGCTTTGCTCCCCAGCTCTGGTGCTGAAGTGTGGCCCTTGTGGGAGAAGGCGGGAGCAGGGACTGTCTTCATCCCACGGGCGCACAGCTGTTCAGGTTGTCCTGAGGCCTGAATGCTGCAGGGCTAGGCTGGAGGGGTCTGCTTGTCTCAGAGTCACTCATCAGTTCGGAAGGGGGCAGTGCCTTAGCACCTCATGGGTTGCCCGGGTGAGGATTTTTTGTTTGTTCAGGTAGCTGCACGTGTATTTAGAGCTTAGGAAGTCAGTGCCATACATTCATGTTTTTAGATTGGAAGACTTAACATGGTGACAGTGATCGTGCTCCCCGGATGCGTCTGCAGACTCAGTCCAGCTGCCTTTTTGCAGAAATTGACAAGCTGATTTTAGAATTCTTAGGGAAATGCAAATTCAAGAATTAGCCACAACCAACTTGAAAAAGAACAAAGTTGGAGGATACTCCCTGATTTGAAAACTTAGCCACAAAGCTGTAACAGTTAAGACATTGTGGGACTGGCATATAGTGAGACAGCTTGATCAGTGAGATAGGGTTGAGAATCTAGAAATAAACCCCTACATTTGTGGTCACTGGGCTTTTCAACAAGGGTGCCAAGAGAGCGTGGGAGAGTCTTTTCAGCAGTGGTGTGGAGACAGCCTGATAGCCACGAGCAGAAGAATAAATTTGAATCCTGCCTCTTGCTGTAACTCAAAATGGATCCAAGACCTCAGTGTAACAGCTAAAACTACAAAACTTTACAATTACAGGGATAGATCTTCATGACTTTGGATTAGGCAGTGATTATTTACATGTGACCCAAAGTACAAAGAGCAAAAGAAACAGTAGATAAATTGAACTTCATTAAAATAAAAATATCTTGTACTTTAAATTTCTCTTTTGAGATTGTTGAGCATCCAGGTGGCCCCCGGCTGCTTGTTCCTGGTGTCGGCTGCAGCATCTGTCCCCCCAGCCCAGGTGACGGGTCGGCTGCCCCTCTGCCCTCCCTGCATCTCAGGTGTGCGTCCACTTGCCTCGGGCACCTCCCTTGCACTCTTCTAGTTCTTCTCTTTGCCTTTAAGGCTCACTTCTTCCCAACTCTCCCTGGGGTTTTCTACGGTTGACTCTTCAGGTCTCGAGCATTCTTACTGTTGTTTCAGATCACTTTGTTGTTCGTGCCTTAGTTTCTTTGTTGTTCGGATGTGTGTGGAGGTTCCCTGAGAGTGAGCAGTGCTCGCTGTCATCAGGGAGCCGGGCCCTGTCTATGTATGTCCCCAGTGAGGCAGCAGGAACGTGGGCTTCTTTTCCCCTCTCTGCTCTTGGCAGTCAGGGGCCTGCTCCCTGAGTAAGTCACTGAATTTCAATGTGTCTGTTTCATCCTGTTACAGCATGAACAAGCTCGAGCAGGGGACGAGTTCTCAATAAATAGAAACAGACAGGTCTCAGCCCTCCCTTGGCTGACCTGTGAACCTGTTTGTTCTCACCTTGCTCCACTCTGTTCCTTTGGTCTGCCGGAATTTCCAGTGCTGCCCTGTCCCCCCAGCCTTGGGCTGTCTGATGTCATTTGTTCCATACCTGTTGGAGGTTGGACTCTGGCCTTGAGCCCTGGGATTCCTCTTGGGTGCAAACCCTAAGATGCTTGTAGATGGGAGTCCCCCAGTGTGGTGGACTAAGGCAGGGCTTCCTGTGATTATGGCACCCCAGGTCAGGATGGGGAGCAGTCTGGTTCCATCTGTACCTCCCCTACCTTTGAGACAGAGAGTTGGGGAGGGAGTAGTTGGCCAGTACCAAAGGTACCTGATGTTAACACTGGTGATCACACTCTGTGTTTACTGTCTTATTGGGTATTGTTTCCTATTGTCCAGGAAGAAAACTGAGGCAGAGAGCCTGCATAACTTGTCTGTGTGTGAATCAGAAAATTATTTTGTTGTCTTGCCTGAAGGCCTTGCCCTTTCTAGTCATCACATCCTTCTTTCCTGACGCTCCTTTCCCCTCTCAGGAGCTGCAGCTGTCATTGGGGACTTAAAGTTTATAGGAAAATAAAGCCTTCTCATGCTCATTCTTTCTGTCTATTAGAAGCACTGATTTTTGACAGTTCCTTCTCCACCCGGGTGATAGGTGGCTTTTATGAGATCCTAGATGTGGATTTTATGTCCCTTCTTGGTGTGGTGAGAAGGGGGGAATTGAAAAGCAACTTCAGGCATACGTGATCTTTGTGTACTGCTTTTTAACAAATCAGGACCCAGAGAATGTGTTAAAAAGCAAATTCTTGACTATTTTTTAGGACTCACAACTTCGACAGAGTACAGCTTATAGCTTACATCAGCCTCAGGGAAACAAGGAACATGGCATGGAGCGGAATGGCAACCTCTACAAGAAAAGCGATGGGTAGGTAGAGGTGCTGAATGCTGGAGTTGAGTGTGTGTTCCTGACCCCTTGTATCCAAAATGTCTAAATGCTTATTTTTTCCCATTTATCCATAAGGATCCGTAAAGTGTGGCAGAAAAGGAAATGTTCAGTGAAAAATGGTTTTCTGACCATATCCCACGGTACCGTAAGTATTCTCTTCGTCCATGGTCCTTGCTGTATGTCGTTAGATGGTGGGTGATGTCAGAAGACACAGTGTTCTGTGCGTGTTGCTGCATGAGGGTGGCACTTGGCAGAATTGCCCTGTTGGAAGAGGTTCTTTGTATTCTTGACTTGGTGGTCTGCACCATGTTTAGCTGCTGGCTGGGTGGAACCTTCTTACTTTCTACTGCTCCGCAGAGTTGGGAGTAACTGATAAGCCAAGTATCTTTATTTGGAGGCCTGTCACCTCCAGAAACCATAAAATGATGAACAGCTCCCTCAACAATCCTTTTTCCAGAAATTAAACACTGGGGAAGATGTCTTCTTTTCCATGAAGGGAAAAATGTTTAAGTGGTCAGAATTCTAGGAATCAGAAATCCAAAAGAGAAAAGTGATTTCAGTGACTTTATTGTAGAAACCTCACATACTGCACCCCACCTTCATCAGGCTCTTCTTCCATCATCATGTTTAGAAGAGCCCGCACAAGAGAACAGCCTTGGGTGTGTTGAACATATGAAAAACCAATCCGAACAGAATTGTGCACCAGTCTAGCTTTCAGAGACTAGGAACCTTAACTGCAGTCTCAAACATAGCCCTTCATACCAGTGCTCTTTCCCATAGTGGCCCTAGGCATGTTGTCCCCTCAATTGGTGTGACCCAGGCTGGTGAAAACCTCAGGGGCCAGGAGAAAGTTTGGGAATCATCTCAAGGCAGTGCTGGCTGCTGTTCTCCTGGCAATGACAGTGTTACATCTCTTTCTGAGTGCACACCGGGCACTTTGTGCATCGTGGCCCCGCTCATGGGTATGGATGGTGGTGACCCCATGAAAGGCAGGGTGGACAGGAGCACAGACAGGCTTTTCAGAGGTCATCGTTTAGCATAGGGTCCTGAGAATCAGCCCTGATCAGGACTTAGGAGTAACAGGATAAAGCCCCACTTGAAGGAGGTTCCCAGACAAAGGATTGTGTTCCACTGGGTTGGGAGCAGTCCCTTCATTTTTGCTGACTCTGTTAAGCAAAATGAGAGAGATAAGGCAGCATGTATCAAGTGTAGTCTGTAGGATCTCTGGGCGAGCTCTGGCCTGGGGCAGACTGTTTCTTGGCCAGACAAATAGAAGTCCTTCCCTTTTCTGTAATGCAGCCTGCACGCTGCTGTGATCCCACCCCCTTCCAGGGTGTTACTGCTCGTGTCTAGATGTCCCCCCAGACCCTCATGCGGTCATAGATGGGGCTGTTTCAGAGGTGCCTGGATCTAGAGTGTGTGACGCAGGAATTGATTCATGATGCAGTGGGAGGATCAAGGGCACTGGGATTAAGGGTGTGAGTGCTGCTCGCCCGAAGTAGCCTTGATAAGACATGAGGCACAGAAAGAGCTGCAGTTGTCCTTTGTTGTTTTGCTCTCTTCTGCCCGCCATGGTTCTCCTGTGTGACGCCCCTCTGCCCGCCCTCCCTGCCTTGGAGCCAGCCAACTATGGACTGAAGCCTCTACAAACTGAGAGCTAAATAAACCTTCCCTCCTTTAGCTTTGGGAATTGGATACTTTGTCTCAGCAACGAGAAAAATAAGACCTGGGGTTGCAGTCTGTGCCTTCCTGTGCTGCTCTTTCCATACAGATAGGTGCATGGGTGTGGGGAGGGGAGGAGTGCTATAGAGGACAGGAAACAAATTTAATTAACCACGTCTCATCCTTAAAATTAACAGCCTGAGACCAGGAGATGGAGATTCTGTGGTTTATTTTTTAGTTGTCCAGTTACTTGTTTTAATTCAGGTTTACCACCTTGATATACAAAATAAAGACCATGTTTTATTTCATGCTCTTACAGCTCTCAAGTCGCTGGCGAATCACATTTGCTTCATCGAGAGTCCCCTGAGGTCCTGGGCCTCAGGTCATGCCAGCCAGTAGCTCTGGCTACACAGAGAGGACCAGGCCTGGCGACCCTTTGCTGGCAGTGAAGCTCACGCCATGTCGGTGCTTGAGCTTCCTGTCAGAAGAGGGGGAGGCAGCCTCGTTAGGTCTGGATGGGTTGCCCCAGTTTTTGGTGTCTACAGCACAGTCCTAACCAGCTTCAGAAGGATGCTGACAGCTCAGCCTGTCACACAGTGTGCATGTTTCGTAAGTCCTTTGTGTGCTGAGTGAAACCCTCTCCGGGGACCCTCCACTTCTGGATGCTTCACCTGCCGTTAGCAGCCACTTTCTGCCCCAGCTGTGGGACAGTGGTGGGCCCTGTCCCGTGGTGACCCCCCCATGCCTTGCAGGGACCCAGTAGCTGCTTTCCAGCCCTCTGCTCAGGCTCTGAATGTTCTTCCCTCCCTCTCCCTGTGTGTTGTGCTGCAAGCTCTGGAAGTGGGAATCCTGGGGACCCTTCTGGCCTGGCATGTGCAGGGTTTGCCCAGGCAGGGAAGGAGATCCCTGGTAGCCACGACTAATCGTGCTTCTTGGCACCCGGAAGAAGCGATCCTTGGATGAGATACAACAGTGTTGGCACCAACAAGGGCTGGGGACTGTGCCAAGATAGAAGGACTGTCCACTAGCTTTCAAACAATTAAATTTTAAAGTCTAACAAACTGGTAAAAAACATTTTTTCTTAAAGCCTAACCAATTGGCAAAAAGTAGACTGACAAGATTAAACTGGGAGAATCACTAATAATCCTTGCCTTCAGGACAAGCACTGAGGCTGGACTCCTCCTCCTCCTCCTCCTCCTCCTCAGCTTTTCTGCTGAACCGGGGCTTCTCAAATTAGGTCCTAGAGGAACACTGATAATCTTGTGAATTAGATAAAATTGCTCAATAGCTGAAGTAAATCATGGTACTCTTTTTTCCAAATTGCAGCAGGAAAGGAATTTAATGGGTAGAATTTTCTCTCGTAAATTTTTTATATAGCTTTGCTGTGAACTAATAATCTGAATGGGCAAATAGCAAACAGCTATTGGTATAAAACAGAATAGCTGATACTGCTTAAGATGGCCAGCTTGTATGATTTTGTTGATAGAATTATTCCTACTCCACATAAAGGCACTGGATCTTTTCTGTATTTTATGGGGGTTTTTGCTGTACAGAAGGCAGAGTGTCTTTGAGGGTATTTTCTCAGAGGATGAACAACTTTCTCCATGCCATAAGGGAAGAAAAAGGGAGGGTCGTGATAATTCTAATGGTGGTTCTTTGCTGCCTGAAAATGCAAAGGGATTTGCAGAGGGAAAGGGAAAATGCAAAGGGACCTGGTTGGGTCCAAGTGAGCAGCTGCCTTCTCTGGGTACTAAGTGAGCCCAGCAGCCTGGCAGCTAAGCACTTGGGCCTTGGAGAGGGCCTGGCTTCCCTCTTCCTGGGCTGCAGAACCCCAGTCATGATTTGGTTTGTCCGGGCCATATGTTTATCTATAACATTGGAGTAGTTCCTGCCACAAAGGACCATTAGGAGCCAGGCGTGGTGGTGCATGCCTATAATCCCAGCACTCATAAGGGCTGAGGCAGGTAGATTGCAAGTGTGAACCCAGCCCGGGCAATTTAAGGACTTAGACCTTTTCTCAAAATACATAAAAGAGGACTGGGGATGTAGCTCAGTGCAAAGGCCTTTGGTTCAGTTTCCACAAAGAGGGTGGCAGTTAGAAATATGGGTTGAATTAATTCATGAAAAAAATGTTTACAACAGAGCCTGCCTCACCGAAGTACAGACTAATAGTAACTGAGTGAATGTAGCTCTTCTCAGTCCTCGTAGTGTCCCCACAATGCTTCTCATTTACTGATATTCACCGACAGCGGACGCTGTAGTCTGGAAGCAGCCCCCAAAACTCGGTGTCTCTGTGCATGATCACAGGATCGTCACAGTGTCTCATGAGCTGGACATCTGTGTCACCGTGCCTGGTTTTGTCCAGGTGTATCATTCATGTGTTGGTTCCTGGGTGAGCCAGCTGTCCCATAGGTAAAGATCCAAGTGGGTGGTGCTTTTGCTCAACGCTGTCCACGTTTGCAAGATTAGGCAGGGCAGAGGCTTCTGAAGCTGGTGTCTGATGATCCCAGGATTCCGTCAGGAATCTGCAGGGGTGGAGAAGATCCATCCATAGGAGAGAAGATCAGTAGAGCCACAAACCAGGAGCGTCTAGGACTACCCTGTTTATGTAGCTTCTGAGTGTCCAGACTTTAAATCCCTGAGCCTTTTTCAAACCCACATCCCGTATAATTTGAGGATCGGTCCCGTTTTAAGGAGGCTGCTCCTCCCCCTGCTCTGTAGAGTTCCTGTTGAGAAGCCCTGGGTCTGTGAATGCAGGGAGGCTGCACAGGCCTGCCCCATTCCAGGTGCAGATGGGTCTGGATTAGGGCCACATCCAAGCAGCTTGTGGTCAGAGCAAGTGGAGAACAAGAACGATTGAAGTGCACCATACTTTCCTTTGACCTTTCCTTTAGCAGCTTGTTAGATGAGCAAGGTAAGCCTGTCTAGGTCTAAAAGGTTTCTAACCACTTGACATTCACAGTTTTTCTTTCTGAAATTCCCTTCTCATCTTGCTCCTTTTGCACTTTAGGACTAAGAGTGATATTTTTTAAAACTAAGAGAACAACCATTTTTGATGCAGCTGACAGAGAAGTATGTTGTGATCCCTTGTGTGTGGGGTTGGGAACATGTCTGAATGAAGTGCGTTTTGTTGAAATGCCAGAGACAGTGATGGTTGACTGTCAGGGTTATGAATCTGTTATCTGTTGTTGCTTTAGAAAGCAGGAAAGATCATTATCCCGCCACTCTCGTGCTGAGATTACTTTTCCTGGAAGTGAGCATTCCGCTCAGAAAGACTCACCAGAACATCAGATACTGTGCTAGGTGCCCATGTCGGCCCCGAAACTACTGTGCCATTCGTAGGACTCAGAGCTCTGGGTAGTGGGGTTTCGGTCCTGGAGCGTTTTGGTCTCAGGGAGTCCCCTCAGTCCGGATTTTGTGTGAATCACTCGGTGTGCCTTCAGGGAGGCCCTCACAGTCAGGGTCCAGGGACATTTAAGTCACCTTTTTCAGGCCGGCTTTGTAGATGAGCAAGTGCCCGCCCACCCTGGCTGTGTCTCCCCAGAAGTGACTGGGGTGGTCTCACTCTTTCCCTCTCACCTTCCCTGTCATTTGTCGTACGCAGGCTAACCGGCCTCCCGCAAAGCTCAACCTGTTGACCTGCCAGGTGAAGACCAACCCCGAGGAGAAGAAGTGTTTTGACCTCATCTCACGTAAGGCTCTTGGGGAGTTGGCTGTGCGTGGGGAAATCTCCTTAAATGTGCCTCTAGGGCATTGGTCCCATGCCTGACACTGGGTATTGAAGCCCTGGTTTTGGAAGAGCAGCACCCTTGTCAAGCGAGCTGCCTGCTTTGTCTTTCCAGCACCAGTTCTTGGCTTACTGTTCTCTCTGGCTGAGGACTGGACATGGAGAAGCAGCCCTGTTCCATGGCTCTCTTAACCTTAGACTCTGCGCAGTCTGCTCTCCCATTGAAACTAGAAGGCTGCACTAGATAAGCTCTCAGACCCAAAGTCCTTATGACTTCGTTTGCTTTTTGAGACAAGATCTCGTTATGTAGTCCACACTGGCCTTGAACTCCCTGTGTAGCCCAGGCTGGTCTCAAACTCTTGGTGATCCTCCTGCCTCAACCCCCCTTGTAGGATTACAGCTCAGCTTTGTTTTTTGTTTTTTGGGTTTTTAAAAGACAATTTTGATGTCCAAAGCTTCTGTAATTTACTGGCAGTATGTTAGAAACACTATAAACAAAAATGATAGGGTCTCGATTGGAGCCTTCAGAAGTTGAGTTTGGAGAACCGTTTACCTTCCCATCACAGCATTCATGTTTCCACTTCTGTGTGCTTTTCCTCTTCATGGAATCACCACAGACTCACCACAGGATCATCTCCTATGGCCAGTGTTTACCCAGACCCACCAAACCCCTGAAAAGAAAAGGGCTGGAAAGGTTTTAAAGGAGATAGGACAAACCGTCTGTTCCCTGTCATCCTACGTGGCAGGGTTACAGTTTGGGGAAGAAATAGCCAGTCCCCTTTTGAATATGAAGTCACCAGGGATTCGGCCCAGTTGCTGCATTTACAGAGGAAACCACTGTCCTGTGTGACACAGGCAGAGGGCGCTGTCCTCCTGGCCTGGGCCCCCAGCAGGAGTGGCTCCTCTTACAGAGTCTGTCACCATGTGACGTTTGTTGCCAGGGAAGATGGGCACACCCCTCAGACATCCACACCAGAGGGCACTCTGGCGGCCGACACCCAGGACCCAAGTTCCCTGGGCCCCTGTTGTTTCTCTTTTGTGGCGGAGACCCCTGGAAATGGCTGTGGTTCACATGCACCTCGAGAGCCCACAGCAGAGGGGCTTCTCGCTTAGACATTTGGGGCCCACCTTCTACATCACACATCAGCGCACAGAGTTAGCCATTGGCTTCCCTGACTCCACCTGGTCTGACCGGAAGTAGCTCTGCGTGAGGCGCAGGGCACTAACATTACCTCCCGAGTCATGGCTTCCTGAGACCTCTGAGTCCCTCGAGCCTGGTCTTGGGCTATGATCTGCCACTCCCAGGCCCAGGGAGCCTGCGCATGTCCATACCTGAGAATACGCCCACCTCTCTTTGCACACTTGAGCCTGGCATCTGAATCACAAAATAACTTCATTCTTCCAGACTTGAAACAGTTTTCTTATACCTTGTTCCTCCCCTCAGTAGCAGAAGGGATAAAGGAAAACCTGGCTCCATTCCCCCTGTTGTTAACGAAACAAAACAAAACAGAAGAGCAGCGTGGTGTGGGGAAAGAGGGTGGGGCCAGGAGTCGGGAAACCTGGGTGCCCTTTACCTCTCGGGTCTCGGTCTCTGCCCAGGCAGCTGACAAACCTGTTCTCAGAAGCAGGGTGCTTTCAGGAGTGAAACCCACGACTGTAAGACCACTGGTGTTTGCTCACTTTTGGGCTACAGTCGCTTCTTGTGTGTCCCTAAGAGGAACTCACGGGCACATGGTGCGCATTATCAGCCGTGTGAGCAGTTAGGAAAAGCCAGCAGTCAGCACTGGCACTGTGTGGAGAGCTTGTCTTGCCCAAGTCTTACCAGACTTTCACTGCATCCTTGTCCTGCCCGACATCCCCCCAGAAGCCTGCAGTGTCATCAGTTGTTACTCATCCATTCTCTCTGCAGTCCTCCCTTACCTCTCACGATCTTGATACATTTTGAAGCATGTTGATCAGTTCTGTGTCAGCTGTCCCTCCATTTGGGTTTCCCTGATGTTTTCTCATGATTGAACTAAAGATAGGAGATTTTGGCAAGAGTAGCACAAAAGCAGCATTATCATCTCACACGCCTCATCCTTTGTGCATGGATGGCCAGCAGCCCTGTAATGTGCCAGTGGTACCTGAGGGTGGCATGTCAGTGCCACCGTTCCTTGGCAGGATTCCATGGCTTTGGCTGTTTGGAGCACAGGGCTCCCGTAGCTGGTTATTCTTCGACTTTCTCCTGCAGTGCTAACCTTTCTCTAGGAAAGCCAGAAAGCATCTAAGATACTCCCTTTAGAAAAGGCTTCTGTTATTTTCAGAAAGCTTAACAATTACTTTCTTGGCTCAATTCTAGTGAGTTTAAAAAGTAAACCTTTTGATAGGATGATGCCGGTTTCCTTCACACAGCTCCAGTTTCTAGGAGCTGCATCTTTTACAGGTCCAGAAACAGGGCTGGTTTATGAATTAGCATTACAAAGCCACAATTATTGGACAAGGGCAGACATTTTAAGGCCTTGAGGGAGGGCTTGATTCTATACAAATCATTAATTTCCTAGAGAGGGCTGAGATTATTCCTGCAGTTAATTATAAACCACTTTCGGTTGGAACTGTGTATGGATTACTGTTTGGGCTTGCTCACCACTGATGCATTTCCTCTTGCTTGCAGATGACAGGACATACCACTTCCAGGCAGAGGATGAGCAGGAGTGCCAGATGTGAGTGGCTCGGGGTGGGACTCCGGGCCGCCCGCCTGTTGTTCTTGGCTGTGACACTTTACCGCCATGACTTGTCTAGATGGATGTCAGTGCTGCAGAACAGCAAGGAGGAGGCTTTGAACAATGCGTTTAAGGGTGATGACAGTACAGGAGAGAATAACATTGTCCAGGAGCTGACCAAGGAGATCATCTCGGACGTGCAGAAGATGACGGGCAACGATGTGTGCTGTGACTGTGGAGCACCAGGTGACCCAGCCCACCCGTGCTCTGGGACATTCAGGTCCCAGTCTCAAAATCCATTCATTGATTTTCACTTCCACTTCAAACATGAAATTAAGTGCAGCTCAGCCTGAGTTCATCCCATTACACAAATGCTTAATGAGTTGTGCAGACCACTGGGCGAGGGCTAGGGGACCATCCCCGCCGACCCCTGAGAGCAGGTCTGATGGAGACACAGAGATGTCAGTGCGTCCTGAGAAATGAGAACTGAAAAGCACCTCAGGGGAGTCAAGGTCATTGGTCCCCTTTGGCTTCTGAGAGGCTGTGGGGGTGCAGAATGGGTCTGGGATTTCCCCTAGCCTCTCTTGGTCTGACTTTGTAGATCTCCTAAGATAACTTTCACCTGGGTGTGGTCATACATCCTGTAATCCCAGCCCTCTGGAGGCTGAGGCCAGAGGATCACTAAGAGTTTGAAGTCAGCCTGAGCTACATAGTAAGTTCAAGGCCAGCTTACAGTACATAGTGAGACCCCATCTCAAAAATAAAATAAAAATAAATAAACGACCAAACAAGTGTTAGTTCAGCTTGGGCAACTTAGCAAGACCTTGCCTCAAGATTTAAACAAAAGAGGCTGGGAATATAGCTTAGGGCAAAGGCCTTAGATCCAATCCCTAGCACCATAAACAAGTAAATAAAGTAGCTTTCAGTCATCGTCAAGAGCTGTAAGATGTCAGTTTTCTGTAAAATTGAGGAGCAAGTCCCTCTACACTGTCACATTCAGTGACATGAGACATTTATGTTTGCATTTTGAAAAAGTATGTCAGAGGCTTCATTATAATAAATACAGAGTCACTTTTTTTTGAGGGGATGCTGGCTCTGGGGATCAAACCCAGGGATTTACTCATGCTAGGCAAGTGCTCTACCACTGAGCTACATCCCTAGCCTTTTTCATTTTGAGACCAAGTCTTACTAAGTTTCCCAGGCTGGCTTCAAACTTGTGATCCTCCTGCCTCAGGCTCCTGAGTAGCTGGGATTACAGTTCATAACACCATGCCTGGCATCACTATTTTTTTTTCCAACAACTAATTTTCTTGTTTGTTTGTTCTGTAGTACCGAGGAATGAATCCAGGGTCTTCATTCTGAGCTACATTCCCATCCCTTTTTTATTTGTGGGTGGGCCATTGAGACAGGCTCTTGGTATGCAATTTAGGCTGCCTTTGAACTTACTATGTAGCCCAGGCTGGCCTTGAACTTACAGCAATCTTTCTGCCTCAGCCTCCCAAGTACAGGGATTATAGACATGCACCATACCTGGTTTAACAATTACTATTTTTTAAATGTTTGAGGAGTTGGCTTATTCTAATTAAGATGGAAGGATCCTGGGGGTGGTCAGTGGAACTATGTGGTAGCCTTTTTTGAAAATTGTAAGATGAGAAAGAGTGTGGCTTTCCCAGAATGTCAGTTACTTTTTAATGCCTCCAATTTTGGGCATTTCTATTAAAAACACAACCAAGATAGAGTGGACACTTGAGAAATGCCATTGGGTTCTTATTACCTTGAAGGCTACCTATATTTGGTCTTGGATCCATTAAAAATATCTTTTGGGCAGAAGATGAGGTGGGGAGAGATAAGTCATGAATTGCGCAGTTTCTTGAGAAAAAATAAGGACAGCAATGTGCGTAGGTGTCTCAGACACTGGCACAGGAGTCAGAGCTGGTGTGCTGGCAGCACTCGGGCTGCCTGGGTCTGAGCGCTGTGGAGCTTCTCCTGACAGTGAGATCATCTCCATCCTGGCCACCTCACAGGCCCCTGATGCTTCAGCCAGCCGTGATAGGAAAACGCTCTGATTTCTGAAGCTCTTCTGATGCGCACTCTTCCTGCTGCCCCCACAGTGCTGAGCACAGCACATCATAAGCAGATAGTGAGGCTTGCTGTTGCCTTCAGCGTCCACAGCCTGTGTGTCTCAGGTCCGTTCCCTGTGAAAACTAGACTGGAGTCGCTTCCTGCTGCCCTTGCTCCACTCTGCTGGCCTGGCCAGGGTGGCAGAGGCTGTGTTCTCTCTCCAGGAGCAGTCTTTGAGCTCACAGTCACTCCAGAGCCCCATGTCCTACTGTGTGCCCATGGCACCTGCCACTTAAGGAATGGGAAGGCATGGAGGTGGTGTAAGTGGGGAGAGGAGAACTGACTGACTTTTGCCTGGATGTGGATTGCATGTTAATTGGCACTAATTATGGAGATTGAAGGTTCTAGCTCTGTCAAAAATCAAAACATGTTCATGTTGAAAACTCCACGTTCAGTAACCAGGCAGGAAAATGTGGTGCTCCTGGCCTTTTCCTGACTGCAGGCTCATTTGCCTTGTCCTCTTTGGCAGATCCGACATGGCTTTCCACCAACCTGGGCATCCTGACCTGCATTGAATGTTCCGGAATCCACCGAGAGCTAGGGGTTCACTATTCCAGGATACAGTCCCTGACCTTAGATGTGCTAGGAACATCTGAGTTGCTGGTAATGTTTAAATTCTTGATTTTTGGGTTGGAATTAAATGAGCAGAGAGTTAAGCTTTTATTTGGCATTCTAATCCATTTTGGTTTTTTGAAATATCAGTGGGCTGCTGGTGGTTATGTTGCCAGATGGGTTTGGGTAATTAGAAACTCATTGATAATTCCTCATTCTCAGCACCAGGCAAGTAGAGGCACTTCTTGTTGCAAAACTTAATTCTTAAATACAAAAATAGGAAGCAAACCCAAGATTCTGTTATGAAATTCTTCAGAAATGAGGTAGGCTGGTAGTGTGGTCCACTTTCTCCATCTGTAAAACATGCAGAAACCAAAGCAGAGAGACAGGGAAGAATTTGTTCTCCCTGAGTCATCAGTTGATTTCTGACAAGGCTTAGGTCACTTTTTGCCTCTCCCTGTGGGGAGAGATGGTGGTCTTTGTATCTACTGCTGCTTTCCTAAAAAAGCTTTTATTCTTGGTTCAGTCACCACACAGAAGCCTTGTGGTAGAGTTGAAACGGAAGCATGTTCTGTGAAGGAGCTTTCCCACTGCTGAGGCTGCAGCTCAGCTAAGTAAGAAGTGAATCCGCCTCAGTTTGTACTTCTGGCTGCCTAAAACCTGAGTTCCTCTGGGCCATTTCAGAGTCCTTGGCTGCTGCTTAGAAAGCAATGCTTGAACTCTTTCTCCGGGTAGCTGGGTGTCAAACAGGGCATAGTAAGTGGATATTGGTTGCTATTGATTGTAATGTCAAAAGCAATAATCTCAACAGAAAATCAATGGCCAGGGTCAGTATTCCCCACATGGGGCCATAAATCTTCTTGACGAGTGCTCTAGATCCACAGGTCTGGACTGCCGATGCTGCTGAACTCTCCCGGGGACCCTTCCAGTCTGCGGTCTTGAAAGTCAGTTTGGGAGAAGCTAGAGTGGATCCTGGTGGCCTGGGTAGGGTCAGCCCTGGTGGCTTAAAGGTCAAGACTAAGTCAGGCACAGCAAGGCCCCAGTGCACTCTGGTCACTTTGGTGGCTGCCCCTGCCGTGAAGAAACACATGGCCTGCAGCCTGCAGCATGTGTGCCTGCGCTGTCTCGGGGTGGACGCCAGCGGTTCAGAGCTGAGGCTGTTGTGTTTTCAAAGAAACACAGATTGTATCAGTAACACTGGAGAACTGCAGCAGTTGCTAGTTTTACTGATTTGTTTATAGCACTGGGAAGCATTAGGTGATTTATGGTGAAATAACTTGGTTTGCATTAGGCATTTTGCAGAGTATGTTACATATATGAGCTCATTTGATCTCTGTGACAACCTGATGTCCTCAGTATGTTATCCTTGCTTTACTGAGGAAGAGACGGAGGCTTGAAATGTTTTCATGTGCCTGGCACTATGTCCCTCTTAAGAGACGTCTGGGAGGGGCCTCATCTCTTACTCAATTTGATTCAGAGGAGCCTGAGCCATGGACCATGTGTGTGCGCTGGGTCGTTTGGCCATGTGACTGCTCACCCCTACTGCTCACCTCTGGGGAGAAAAGAGCCCTAGTTTGCAGCCTGCCCACCCCTGTGGGGTTAATTCTCCCACCATGACCAGTTAGTTGCAATTGACCCACATGAATTCCTGAACTTGGAATTCGAAATATGTTGAGTAGCAGCAGCAGACAGTTCTGTAAAACATTATTGTACAAATACACTGGTCATAAATAACTTCAGGAACATAGATAATAGAGCTGGGCATGGTAGTGCACACCTGTAATCCTAGCACTTGGGAGGCTGTGGCAGGAGGACCACTGCAAGTTGGAGGCCAGCTTGGACTACACAGTTCAAAGCTAGTCTGGGGCCGGGGATTTAGCTCGCAAGCGCAAGGTCCTGAGTTTGATCCCCGGTACCAAAAAAAAAAAAAGCTAGTCTGAACAACATAGTGAGACCTTGTCTCAGAAAACAAAACACAAAACAAAACAAAAAGCTAGGTCATGGCAGTCCCAGGAGGCTGCATGTTTCTCCAGCACTGGGAGTGTGATTGATTGATACACGCATGCCAAGGCTCTGTGGACTAGCTGTCCCCTGATAAACCACCCAGTTCCAAGCAGAAGGGAAGCAGCTTTCTGATTTCTGAGGATTCTCCTCCTCCCACCCCAACCCATCTGCTTAACCCAGGCGAGGAGGCTTCAGGGTGGCCCCCACTCAGCGGGGACCGTGGCTGCTGCTGTCACTCGCGGTCAGGAAATGTTGGTGCGTGGTGAGGGGTTGTGTCCCTGCCGTGTGATGCCACGGGCAGGGGCTTGTGCCTTAGGCCTTCTGAGCATGAGCCCACCCTGATCTGACCCTTCCAACAGCAGTGACCTCACGGCTCCTGTCACCTCCCCTGACCACTGACTTTGGAGTCTCTTGTCCAGGAAACCTCAGCCTGAAGGCCTGGCTTCTTGCCTCTTGACCTCAGCTTGAGGCTGCAGAGCCAACAGCAAGGGCGTGGAGTTGGTGTTTAATGCTTTACCCATTTAGGAATCTTTGTTCACTTGTCAGGGACAAGGTGAGATCAGGGAGGCTCATCACTCAGCCGGGAAGCTGCCCTGTGTGTCTTTTGTCCTGTGTTTAAAAAAAAAAAAAAAAATCCCTTGAGCTGGATGTGGTAGTGCACACCTGTAACCCCAGCACTCTGGGAAACTGAGGCAGGATGCAAGTTCAAGCCCAGCTTGGGTGACTTAGTAAGATCCTGTCTCAAAAAATAAAAAGGGCAGGGCCAGGGATATAGCTCAGTGGCACAGTGCCTGTCTGGCAAGCACAAGGCCCTGAGTTCAATTCCTGGTACCAAAAAAATAAATAAATAAAAAGGGCAGATGATGCAACTCAATGTAGACATCCTGGCTCAATCCCCAGTACTGCAAAGAGAAAGAGGTAAAGGAGAGAAAGAGAAAAGAAAGAAGACCAATCTTCTGCATCCGTCTCTATACCCTTCACTGTTGGATGTCACTTCCCACCTAGGAGAGGTTCTGACCCAATCTAACCCAGGTCCCTTTGGCTCTTCCTTCAGCGACTTCCCCTAGAGACAGACCCAGCCCCTGGGCCTCCCAGAGTATCTCCATCAGCCCTTGGCCTGCACAATTAATTTAGTGAAGGAATAATCAGAAGCAGCACCAACTCCCCTAACATTTTCAATGTGGACATTGAAAAATAAATGTTTTCCTGAAGCACATGCTAGAACCTCCCTTCTAGCGTGTTTCTTTAAACAGTGAAGACTCTGACCTGTGGTAGAGCACTTACCTGGTATCAGGGAGGCCCTAGGCTTCATCTCCAGCATGGCAAAAAAATTAAAACAAAAAACAAGGAATGTAGCCAGGCGTGTGGCATAGTCCTGTCATCCTAGCACTCGGGAGGCTGAGGCAGGAGGTTTGCCTCCTGTTCAGGGCCAGCCCAGCTACATAGTGAGTTCAGTCTGAGTTACACAGCGAGACCCTGTCTCAAAAAAGCAAAAAGCAAAAAAAAATGTCTGACCTGGAAGCTGTCCCGTATGGCAGGTACTAAGCTGGGTGATAGAAAGGAGATGACTAAGTCCCTGCCTGCTCTTAAGGAGCACCGGGTCATTCATTCATGCAAAAGGAGGCTGGTTGCCTGACTGTTAAGGTAGCATGTGCCACACCATGACTTGTGCCCTACAAGTGTCTGCTGTATCCAGCACAGCGCCTAGCGTTCAGTACTTGTGCTGTGAAAAGCTGTGACTGTCTCACAAGACAGGAAGCTGAGGGGCACGGACAGACCTTACTTCCATTGGGACCTCACGTGGCACTTTTAGTGCTTTGGTCTCAGAGTGGTTTCCCTAGCTTGTCCTGTTTTTGTCCTTGCTGTGGTGCTGTGTCCTCCCCACTCTGCTGATAGATGTTGATGCTTGCCTGTGGTCACAGCCAGGGACGCGCCCATGACTTGGACCGAGTGGGAGCCACCTGGCCCGGTGCCTCTTGCACTATCAGAGCAACTGCTGAGTAGTGCACAGAGGCCAGCCGGGGGGCCCTGGTCCATTTCGGAGAGAGGTTAGGGAAGAAGGCAACTCGCAGTGGCCTGTGGGGACTGTGCAGGGCACTTTATGCAAAGCCCCTGTATGGAAGGCATGCTGCTTCTCTGCTGTGATTTTATGACTACCTCTGGACTTTGGGCTTTGTCCGTCTTCATTAACGGCAAACCACTTTATCATTCTATTTCTTAGCAGCCATTAAATAAATCATCAGACATATGAGTAACAGGGAGCGGTGAAATGCGTTAATAATTAAGTGTCCTGAAATAGACTTTTGTTTTTGCAGCTTGCCAAGAATATTGGGAATGCAGGCTTTAACGAGATTATGGAGTGCTGCCTGCCAGCTGAGGACGCTGTCAAACCCAACCCGGGCAGCGACATGTAAGTATGGGCCTGGCTGCTGTTGGTTCCTGAACACAAGTGTGCCCTTCAAGGCAGGGGAATAATAGGTTTGTGGTGTATTACGTGTTTCTTCTTCTTTTTTTTTGTTTGAGACAGTCTCACTGTGTAGCTCAGACTGGCCTCGAACTCACAGTGATCCTCCTGCTTCAGCCTCCCAAGTGCTCAGATCACAGGCGTGCGCCACCACACCCAGCCAATTGTTGTTTCTTTAAAAATCAAACCAGTTGAAATTGAAGTGAAGGCTTTCTTTTCCTTTCGTCTCCCCTCCTTCCCCTCCACTCTTCCTCCTTCTCACCTCCCTTCTGCCCCTGTCCTTTCTTCCTGTCTTTCTTCCTGGGACCTTTTTGTGTGTCCTGAAAGAAATTTGGCATAGCCAGGTTTCTTCTTCTAGGAGGAGGCTGGAAGGACAGAGTCTAGCAGGTGCCTGTGTACAGAAGGCAGTGCGGTGTGTCTCACGGTCCCCTGCTCTTGGTGCCTCTTCCTTCTCCTCCTGGGCCGCTTTCCCATCTCGGTTGTCTGTGTGGATTCTAAGCCTCCAAGGGGCAGATTGTCATGGATACTGATTACACACCACACTCTCTGCCTGTGCCCTTCAAGTGTAGAGTGTGTTGTTCCCTTTGAAAAAAGCTTGTGCGTGTTTTCGTGTTGACCCAGAACTCGACGGAGCAGCATCAGTGCCTCATCCTGTTGCATCCCGCTGGCCCCGACAGGCAGCACCTGCAGCGGGGCTTTTCTTGCCGGTCTCATCAGTGTAGCCCCAGACCTGTGGTCTGGAAGAGGTAGAGGGGCCATCAGTCCAAGCACTGGCATCCTGCATCAAAGACCCAGCCCTGTTTGTCAGGATGGCCGCCTGTGTGCCGCAGGAGGCCCCAGGTAGTCACCTGCCTGGCTGTGACACAGTGTTAGGCAGACAGGAGAGAGATGGGCCCCGGGAGTCAAAAGAGACCCCACCTGCATTGTATGGGAGGCGGATCTAAAGTATCCTGGCAGGAGAGAGAAAAGCAAACATGGTTTGGCTGGGAGGAAGTGGAAGACTGCATTTCTGCAGAAGCAACCTGAGATGTAGTTCATGGTGTGAGTTCCCCTACAGGATACGAGTCATGTGAAATGTGCCTTGAAGGGTGGCTTTGCACGTGGGTGCAGGCCCTCTGTGAAGCAGAAAGTTTGGAGTTTGTAATTGTTTCACAGGGTCGTGTTTGGGAATCTGAGGCCAGGGACCTGTGGAGCTCTTTGTGGTGACAAAGCAGAGATGCACTGAAGGGATGAGTGGGGAGCATGTCTATCGCTGGCCCCACAGGGCCTGGGTGGGCCACTGGAAGCGTGGAATTAAAGTCTGTTTGTGCTTACATCCTGGAACCAGGCTTTGGGGTGTAGCACAGCATCTCCCCAAGATCGGAGAGTGTGTGGGCTCCAATTGCCAGTTAACCCATCTGGTGAGGACCTAGTTTTCAAATTTGTGTTCCTGTAATACAGGGGGACAAGCCGGCATGGTGGTTCATGCCTGTAATCCTAGGACTCAGGAGGCTGAGGCCAGTCTGGACTACAGAGTGAGACCCTGCCTGTCTCAAAAAAATAAGTAAAAAAGGCCAGGGATTTAGCTCAGTGGTTTCGCTGCCTGCTGCCCAAGTGCAAGGACCCGAGTTCGATCCCTAGTACCAAAAAAAAAGAATTTACAATCCAAAAAAACAAGTGAAAAATAAACAAAACAAAAGAAAGCCCATGCTGCCCCTCCCCACGGCAAGGTGGTTGGTGTGTATTTCGGTGCTTGTTGGCGTTGGCTGTTCTGTGTCTCCTTTCTGTGGGCATGGGGTCCTCCTCGTTGGCCGCACATCGACTCTGCATCCTGGAAGGAGGCCTCACTACTTTTCGGGGGAGGTTTCCCCAGAGGTGCAGACCCGCTCTGGGCAGCCAGGGTCCTGTCTAGAGAGGACCTGTGGCACCCCTGCATGGCGAGCTTGGTTACAGCTAATTGGCACCTGCTCTTTCTGCAGTGTTCTAGAAGGCGGTAACTGGCCAACCTGCAACAGTTTCTGATGAGTAATTTCTTTCAAGATCCAGGAGAGCATTTGTCTGTTCTCGGGCTGGAGGAGAGTGAATGGTGGACACTGATTGCTTGGAACCTTTCCTTATCAGTGTTCTACCTTTCCTGGGTTCCTGTCCCAACCTTGCTCTGCACATTCACATCTCCCCTTTTTCTCAGACTGAGGGTGGCTGACCACCGTAGTGACAAAGTGCCACCTCTGTTCATTGCTCCCCGGCGGCGTTCATGTCTGTCCTCCAGCATTCCGTGTCTGTTTACCTCGTCCCTGGGCTCACACATACTGTTCTGATTCCTTGCATCTTACTTTTTCCTATTTCCCACACAAAATGTCGCTTATGATGGGTCAGTAAATATTTAGTGAACCAGCGGGTCAAGAAAATAGCCCAAGCTTCAAGAAAAGTAATGTTTTACATCTGGATGGAGAGGGATGTGCTATTTCTAATTTTATCTAAAAACAGCACACCATCTGCAGTGAAGTCTGGAAAGGGAAACCAGATAGATTTTGGGGTGTGCACCCTGTGTCACTGGACTCTGGGGTCCAGGTTGTGTCTGCTCCCTGGGGCCAGAACCATTCCGGGGGAATGGAAGCTGGGGACCCTGGCTGAGCACCAGTGGTTCATTCTGTGGGTTCATGGCTCTTGTCCAAAGATCTCTCAGCCTTTAAATAAGAAGGAAGGGGAAGCGGGCACCTGCCTCTCATCCCAGCACTCAGGAGGCAGAGGCAGGAGGATCACCATGAGTTTGAGGCCAGCCTGGGCTATTTAGTGAGACCCTGTCTCAGAAAAAACAAAAGGAACAAAGAAAGCAGGGGAGAGCACACTGGCCTCACAGACTGCTTCACATAACCAGAGTGCGGGTTGGTGGGGGCGATGTCCCCCATCATGGGCCAGCCCGTCTGTAGCACCCCAAGATAAGCTCACTTTCTGCTTGGGGTCCCCTTTCGGGGCTCAGGCACTCTGAACGGGGCCAGTGGTGTCACATGGACATGGGCATCCACAGGCCTCACTGTGGGGCAGGTGGGCGGGCGGTCCAGGGGAAGGGGCAGGGCTGCTGGCCCAGCATGAGCACTGGGGACTTGGAGTGTAGTCCTGCCTGGCCATCACCCTCAGGAGACCAGGGGTCATGTGGCAGTGGACCCCAGCGGGTCACCTCCTGGTTCTGGTTCTCAGGGACTGGGGTATCTGGATCTTCTGGAGACATGGCGGGGGTCCCTATGTTCCCTGCTTCCGTGTGGTCTCACTGCGTCCTGCAGTGGGCCACAAGGCGCCATGGCCACGACTCACATACACAGGATAGGAGGTGGTGTCGCTTGCCACAGGCACGTGGGGGACAGGCTGGACCCATCTGAGATGCAGCCACCTGAGTGGTCGCTGGGCGGAGTGACCACCTCTCGGAGTGGACCTCGGCCTGTGGGCAGGGCAGGGCCCTCCTCCCATCACTGCCCTGTCTGACACTTGGGAGCGCCTCCCACACGTCCTTGCTGGAGTGGCAGGAAGGCCACAGGACCCAGGCTTGGCCGGCGGTTGCTTCTCCCTGCATTCTTGTTGTATTTAAGGGATAAATTACTCAATTTGGTTTTTCCAACATGCTTGTTGGCAGCTTTATTGAAGTATAATTCACATTCATTTAAAAGTATATAGTTCAGTAGCTTTTTGTGTAATTTACAAGTTGTGCAACCATTGCCACAATTTTATTTTACCTTTTTTCTTTATTTTTGAGATGAAATCTTGCCTTTTGGCCTTAGTCTGGCCTTGGACATGCTGTCCTCCAGCCTCAGCCTCCTGAGTAGCTGGGATTACAGGTATGTGCCAGTGTGCCTGGCTCAGTCTCTTTTTTGTTTCATTTCGTTTTGTTTTGGTGGCAGTTCTAAGGATTGAACACAGGATTTTGCACTGAGCTACGTCCCTAACCTCAATTTTAGTGTTTTTTTTTCACCCTATATGAAACTAAGTTCCTCTTATGTACCCAGCCCTGGGCAACCCACTTTCTGTGTCTACACATTTGCCACTTGGGACGTTCCTGGACATTCCTGGAGATTCTGTGTAAATGGAGCCATAGTGCATGTGGTCCTGTTGTCCGGTTTCTTTCCCTTAACGTGGTGTTCCGAGCTCATCCTTGTAGACCTGGTCAGTGCTTCCGTCCCTTTCCTGTGCAGTGCTGCTCCGCTGTAAGGCACACTGAGGTGTCTCCATCCGGCCATCAGCCGGTGCTGCTGGGTTGCTCTGTGACACCCTGTCTTGATTGTCGTGAGTGTGGCTGCCCTTGCTGTGCTGTCTGTGTCTGTCACTGGTGCTTCCCAGGTCCTCGGTGTCGTCAGGACTGCAGAAGGCTTGGTCCTCTGATTACGGTTGCCGTTTTTCTTCACCCACTTTGGGGTTCAGCAGCACTTTCTAGGGTTCTAGGACTTACTGTGCACTCTGCTTACGTGGTTAACACACGCACTTCTGGCACTTACACTATGAGGATCCATCATGTGCCTTTTCACAGATCACAGTGGAGGCCAGATAGCTGCAGTACTTAAAGTTCAAACCGCCAGCCTGCAGTAAGAGTAGGGTTTGAACCCTGGCTCCCCTGGTGTTGGTGCCCTCGGGGCTCCTTCAGCCTGAGCCTGAGCCTATTCAGACATTATAGAGCATACACCTATAATCTCAGCTAATCAGGAGGCTGAGGCAGGAGAATTGTAAGTTCAAGATCAGACTGGGCAATTTAGGAAGATCCCATCTCAAAAAAAGAAAAAACAGCCAGATCCTGGAACACAAAGCACAGGGTCAGCAGTGTGCTAAGGTTGGATACAGGACTTCAGGACAGCCAGAGGCAGGCAGCTGAGGGAACAGGTGCCCCAGGCCACCTGTCCCTACAGCTGGGTATAGCCTGGAACCACTTTTCAGGGCCCCACCAGCGCTCTGAGCTTGGAACCAAGCCCCTGGGGCCTCAGGAGCAGGGCCCACAGGACCACAGGACCACGAGGCTCCGCTGTCCTGTGGTGGGCGAGGCTGGGTGTTGGAGGTGGGTGGATGCATGGGCACTGAGTGGGTTGAGGGGAGGCCTTCATGCTTTACCTGACAGCATTGTCTTCCTTCAGGAATGCAAGGAAGGACTACATCATGGCCAAGTACATCGAGAGGAAGTACGCAAGGAAGAAACACACAGACAGTGCTGCAAAGCTGCATAGCCTGTGCGAGTCCGTCAAAGCGAGGGCCATTTTCGGATTGCTCCAGGCCTATGCCGATGGTGTGGATCTGACGGAGAAGATCCCCCTGGCCAACGGCCACGTAAGCAAGGCTCCTGCTTAGGGTGGTTGGGGAGCCGGGCCTTGTGGGCAGGCGTGCTGGCCACACTGCAGCAGCTGTGCAGAAAGACACTGAGCCTCCCCAACCCCACTGGCAGATAATTACAGTAAATCCCAACTCACAAACAAGGTCCATTCCAGAAGAATTGTTCGTTAAGTTGGATTAGTTGGTAAGCTGTCAGTGAGTCTTGGAGAAAATACCTGTGACAGTTTGCAACTCGAATGTTCGTGAGTCAGGGACTTACTGTACTTATGTTGAGCATCCCCATCCTGAATGCTTGCGACCAGGACTAGTTTGGGTTTTTTTCAGATTTTATAATATTTGTATAATATTTAATGAGATATCAGGGATGGGACCCAGGTCTAAATGGGAAATCACTTGTTTTATACACACCTCATATGCATAGCATGGATAATTCTGTACACTGTATTTATTTACTGTGTTATTGAGGATTGAATCCAGGAACTTCATACTGAGCTATATCCGTAGACCTTTCTTTTGAGACAGGGTCTCACTGTGTAGCCCAGGCTGGCTTTGAACTCCCTATGTAGCACAGGTTGACCTTGAATTTATAGCAATCCTCCTGCCTCAGCCTCCTGATTGCTTGGATTACAGTTGTGCACCACTACACCCGCCTAGCCCTTGGTCCCTGCTTTAAAAGCATACCTTTCTATATGCTTTGGATGCAGGTAAAGGGGTAGAGTGTAGGAAGCCAGGGGAACCCTCCGAGATGCCTTGAACATGGCCTTGCTTACAGGTAAACACTCATTGACATGAGGGGTGGTGCTTAGCGATCCAGAGGAGTTGGACCGAAAGCCCTGACTTCGTGTCTGTTCCGTGGAGGAAGGAAGCGTAGACCAGACTCTGACTTGCACATCCCTGGGGTAGAGATTGCCCTAGAGGTTAGAGAAGTGCCCTGTATTGTGGCAATAAGTTTCTGAAAGGCAGGGTGAAAACCTTCTAGAAGACTGGCACATGGTTCCGCTTTGTCGGACTCAAGGTTAAAGCTGGAATCACAGAATGTCTCGCTTGGTTTTCAGGAGCCAGATGAGACGGCGCTGCATCTTGCAGTCAGATCCGTGGACCGGACTTCTCTCCACATTGTGGACTTTCTTGTTCAGAACAGGTCAGTGTGCTCGTGTCCGTGGAGGCCTTGGCCTTTGTCCCAGGCCTCTGAGATGGAACCAGGTGCGGGCTTGGTCTCGCTGCTACAGTGCTGGGGTCTTCAGGGCTGAACAGGAATTACCGGGATGGGGCCCTGTGAGGGAAGCCTCAAAAGCCCCGGAGTGCGGAGTGGAAGCTCTAGGGCGCCAGGGCTTCCTGAGCAGGCCCAGTGTGAGGGGAGTGAGACCCACGTGTCAGCCCACGTCTGCGCCAGCACCTGAGGAGCAGACACTGGCCAGGAGTCGCTGCCTGCTGTGGCTGGCACTGGCTCTCGAGAAGTGCATGCAGGGCACACAGGTCCCACCAATCTGTTCACAGTGCCCCCTCCCATGTGGACTTGCGGCCCCTCTGATGTGCATCGATCTCCCTGACTGTGGTTTTGGGTGACTGTCCCAGAGCAGACTTGAAAGCGCTCTCGCTGGAAAGGAAAGCTCCGTAGTATGAAAAATGATTTGCATTCCCTACTTCACCCTGCATACTCGGGCAGAGGACTGAAGAACCAGCCAGAAAGTAGTGGAGCCTCAGAGTAGTCGGCCTGAGACCCACAGCTGTGCCTCATGGAGCCGAGGTCACTGGACTCCTAGCAGGGAAGATAGGACACCTGTCCTCAGAGTACAGCCCAGCTCCCAGATCTCTCCCTGGTGGCCCAGGCCATGGCCTCCTGGTCGGCACTCAGTGACCTCGGGCTCCTTGAGGGATGGATGGTGTCGTGTCTGACCCACCTTGGGGACTGGCTGGCATTCTGCACAGCCCACTTCCCCCCTGCCTGTGGCTCAGTGTCTTTTTCTCTGTCACCGCTCCTGGCAGTGGGAACCTAGACAAACAGACAAGCAAAGGCAGCACGGCCCTGCACTACTGCTGCCTGACAGACAATGCTGAGTGCCTCAAGCTGCTGCTGCGAGGCAAGGCCTCCATCGAGATAGGTGAGCCCCGGTTTCCCCAGGGGAGGTGGGCTGCTGTCCCTGGGGAGATGCCGTCCCTGCTTGGTCCCTGCACTTGTGGCCCCATGAGGGGTCCTGGTGGCCCTAACCACTGACGCTGGCAGAGGCGCAGTTGGCCCACTGCTCTCTGAGCAAGTATGTTTGGAGAACTATGGAGCAAAGTGGAATAGGAAAAAGGGCCACATCTGCTGTACAGCCATGCCTGTCCTCTAAAAATTAATCAGATTACTTAGAAGAAAATACAACTTCCAAGTTTATAGGCTACTGGGAGTTTATTACACTTGTCCAGCGTCATGGCGCACACCTGTAATCCCAGCTATTTGAGAGGCTAAGACAGGAGGATCGCACATTGGAGGCCAGCCTGGGTAATTCAGGGATGCCCCGTCTCAAAATGTAAAGGGTTGAGAATGTAGCTCAGCAGTAGAGCTCCTATCTTACCTAGCACATGGGAAGTCCTGAGTTCATAGTTCAGGCCCCAGTCCTGCAAAAGAGGTTGTACTACATTCAGTGCATAGGACCTGTGGTGGTGTTCTTGGTGAGAGATTGATGAGGCCCTGCTGTATTCAGTTACGAGCTGTATATTAATTTCTTTCTTTTTCTTTTTCTTTTTTAGACAGGGTCTCACTATGTAGTCTAGGCTGGCCTTGAACTGGGGGGCAGTCCTCCTGCCTCAGCCTCCAGAGTGCTAGGATTACAGGCATGTGCCACCACACCTGGTTCTGCATACTGATTTTAATTAGTTGACACCTCAATAGTTCATTTTCTCAATGTAAACCTTGTGTTAAATTCTTAGCTTCTCAGCTGGGTGTGCAGCCTAGGGTACATAATGAAACCCTGTCTCAAAGAAACAGCAAGAATAGAAGAACCTCTTAGTTTCTCTACTCTGTGGCCTCCAGTACTTACCGGGTCAGACCACTGGTTGTAGGAGTCAGTGGTGCACAATGTAACTCAGTGCTGCCTGCCTGCGTGTCTGTGCAATGGCTCTGAGAGCAGGCCTGTGCCAGGTTTGCCATGGAACCTCTCTCTTCTCCCTGGACTTGCAGCGAACGAGTCTGGAGAGACCCCGCTGGACATCGCCAAGCGCCTGAAGCATGAGCACTGCGAGGAGCTGGTGAGTCCTTGGATGGTGGGGCTCTGGGTCAGGTGTGACCCAGCCCCTACAGAAAGAGCTAGGAATGGGCCTGACTTGGAGACAGTGCTGGGGAGACTTCATAAGGCAGGCGGCGCCCTCTCGTGGTGACACTAGAACTGTGTACACTCACCAACTGGAAGAGCTGTTAGCCCGTCAGTCTCTTAGGGCTCCCTGCAGCTGTACCCCTTACTTGGCGGCTGGCACACCCAGCTCCTGTCCTACTCTGTCCCTGCTTGCCCTGAGCTGGAAGAAGAAGCAGCGATGTGACCCGTGAAAAGAGCTGGATTGCAGTGGGGCTGTGCTGCTGTGGTTTGAGAAAGAGCCAGGCCCTCAGGCTGCTGCCGTGTACACAGTCAAGTCAGTTACGTTGCTCTGTGAGCTTGTTGATCTGGAAAGCGCTTGGCACATGGTGAAGTGCCTGATCCATAGAACTAGGAGTATAAATGTCACCCAGGTACAGGGTCGGTAGCAGGTTCCGGTCCAGGTGCTGCAGTGCCACTGGCTCATCTAATCTTTGTCCCTACTCTGTGCCATAGTTTCTACTGGGACCCTGTATAGATGAGGAAGCCGACAGAGAGCTTAAGTAGTAAATGTGCCCCACAGCTCCAGCTCTGGGGAGAGATTCAGCCCTCCAGCCCTCCACCCTACTAGGTAAGGAATTAACTTCTGCGCATCCAGAGTGAAACTAATTGTCTAGCCACCTGCTTCCCGTGAGGGGACTGAGGAAGTAGTCGTTCAGCCCCCTTTCTGCAGGGGTCAGTTCTCTGTGCTCGTTGAGAAGGCAGGGCGGACAGTGAACTCACCCCTGCTCACCCGCTGGCCGGCGTCACCCTTAGGTTTGGACAGCTCCTGCCCAGGCCGGCAGGTTTCCGTGTCTCGATGACCCTGTGAGGCACATAGAGGGGTCTCAAGCCAAGACCACTGACGCGGCCTCCTTGGATGGAATGCAGTCTCTGACTTCTGGCCACAGACACCCATGGGTGCTGCCGCCGTATCCAAGTGTGTGCACAGCAGTCCTGACCGCCCTGTTGTTCACAGCTGACCCAGGCCTTAGCCGGGAGGTTCATCTCTCACGTCCATGTTGAGTATGAGTGGCGGCTGCTGCACGAGGACCTGGATGAGAGTGACGATGATGTGGATGAGAAGCTGCAGGTCTGTGCAGGCAACATGTGGTGAGGGTCCCACCACGCCTCTGGGAGCAGGGTGGGGCCTGGCCCGCCACTGAGGCAGAAAGGAAAACCCTGCTCAAGCTTGACGCTCCTTGGTCTCAGTTCGGTTCTAGGTTCCGCCCTTCCCACCTTTGGTCTCCCCGTTCCTGTGCGCTCACTGAAAGGGACCCCAACCTTGTTAATGGGGGCAGCTGCCTGCCTTTTGCTACGAGGGGAAGGTGTGGAAAGGCCTTTGATTGTGGCTTGCAGAGGACCGGGTTGTGAGGAGCCAGGTCCCCTGTGTGATAGTCACAGCCCTGAGGTTGGTCACTTCCCCTGGCCAAACCTACAGATCCTCACCTGAAATCATTCCACAGCCCCAGCGCTCACTGAGCCCAAGCCCTGCCTTTCTTGGTCAGGAACTTCAAGCCTTAGAGAGGGCGAGCCAGCCGAAGGGAAGCAGCTGTTTCCAGGCAGCCTGGAAGGAGAACCGGCTTCTTCTGCTTCTCTGAGTCCCTCCCTCAAACTCAGGGCAGGCCCAGGCAGGCCAGCATGAACTATATAGCAAGACCCTGTCTCACATAGGGCTGGGGATGTAGCTCAGTGGTTCTGGCACCTGCCTCGCAAGCACAAGGTCCCGAGTTCCATCCCCCCCCCAAAACAGTAGCAGAGAAGACCTGAGTCATTTTCATACTTACCTGCCTTTGGCGAAACAGTTTGAGCACTCTGGGAGGATGAGCCAGGAAAATGGCTGCAAGTTCCAGGCCTTCTTGGGCTACATAATGAGTTCAAGGCCAGTGTGCACTACATAGCAGACCCTGTCTCAAAAAACAAAACAAAGGCCCTGGGGATTTAGCTCAGTGGTTCTGCTGCCTGCCTCAAAAGCACAAGGTCCCAAGATTGATCCATGGTAACAAAAACAAAAACAAAACAAAAAAAACAAACAATGGCCAGGGATTTAGCTCAGTTGTACCGCCCCTGCCTCGTAAGCACAAGGTCCTGAGTTGGATCCCTGGTACCAAAAAAAGAAAAACAGGGCCAGGGATTTAGCTCTGTGGTTTCGCCGCCTGCTGTGCAAGTGCAAGGACCTGAGTTCGATCCCCGGTACCAAAAAAAAACCCCAAAAAAGAAAAACAAAACAAAACAACAACAACAAAAAAACCACCAAAAAATCCCCACGGTTTGAACCCCTGCCCTGAGTCACCTCCTCCAGCACGGAGGCCTCACACTGCTGTCTTAAGAGCAAGTGAGGAATTAGGGCGATAGCCTGATTGGATAGCAACAAGGGCTCAGCTCAGGTAAGGTCCCAAGACTCACCTCCCCTTCAGCAGAGAGCACAGGCTGTGGTTTGTCTCAGCTGGGTGGGCTGCAGGTGAGATCGGCCACAGCCTGGGGGGGGGGTCCCGTGAGGGGCACAGGTGGTACTGAGGCCGGCCCTGTGCTGGGGACAGAGCAAGAGCTGCATGAGTTGAACAGAAGGGGCTCAGCAAGGCCATGTGAGGTGCTCACCATCATAGCCAGGGTGCTGGAGTCGGCCGTGGGAAGGTGAGTTTTGTCCAAGTTGCCTGAGCCATGATTCCACTTGTGAATTTCCAGTAAAGCCAATGTGGAGAAACCCAAATAATAAAGATTCCAGGCTCATGAGGCGAAAATAGCAGTTTTTACTGCAACTACTCAGCTTTGCCAGGTTGGCTTTGAAGTGACCAGAGACGACATATAAACGACAGCTGTTGTTCCACAGCAGGTGTGGTGGCCACAGGCCGGGTCTGCTGAGCCTGGGTAGAGGAGACCCAGCGCTCCCCCATCTGGCTGGCCTGGATTAGCCTGGGAGCTGTCCTGGGTGGACTTGGGCCTCTCGACCCTCCTAGGCAGGCCCCTAGGTCTATGCCGGGAGACTGGGCTCCACCTCACGCCTGCCCCACCCTCCCTCACAGCCTAGTCCCAACCGGCGGGAGGACAGGCCCGTCAGCTTCTACCAGCTGGGGTCCAGCCAGCTTCCGCCCAGTGCTGCATCTTTGGCCAAGGACAAGCCGAGGAGCTTTGTGCCCAGCATCCTGCAGAATGAGACCTATGGAGCCATCCTGAGCAGCAGCCCGCCCCCGTCCCAGTCCGCAGCCCCCAGCACCACCAGTGCCCCCCCCCTCCCGCCTCGGAACCTTGGCAAAGGTATGAGCTTCGCCGTCCCAAGAGCACTCGCGGCATCGGGTGTGGGCTTCCGGGAGTTTGTTGCTGCTTTGCCCCAACCAGGTGACTCGGATGCCTGCTGGGGAGTCATTTTCCCTTTGCTTCCTAAAGGGCTCCATCATCTCCAGATGCGTGGTGGGCAGAGTTCTTGCCTGGTTCTTGTTCCGGGCAGAGATGTGGCGGCTGTGTGCTGTGTGCTCTGTCCCTTCCCAGCATGTCTTTCTGCCTTTCCCCACTCCCCACCCTCTGCCCGGGTTCTTCCTTCTTCCCCTTTGCCCGTCCCCGGGCCAGCTCGGGGCCCCTGCTTTTCTTTCTTACCTCTAAGATCCCTGGGAAATAGGTAGAAACACCGAGGGCACTGCCCGGCCTAGTTGTGAAACGGTCGCCCTGTGGGTCTCGCTGTGCCTAAGATGCCGAAAACTCATCCTTTCCTGTTAACTGCATCCCAAGGAGCTGGTTGGGCTCTGCAGGTGATGTCTTTGTTTTTACAAATACGGAGACTGCACGCCCCAGGGTGGAGTGGTTTGTCCCATAGCAGAGCTCAGCTGGCCCTCGGGCTCCGGAGCAGGCCAGTGGCAGCAGCAGCTCCTCCCTGGGCCAGGGCTGGCTGTCCATATGGGCAGCGGCCAGCGGGGGCTCCTTGGGAGCAGGAGGGGCTGCTCAGGCTTTGAGGGGTCCGAGCCCCCACCGAGCCGAAACCAGGCCGTGGTGGCTGCTGCGTGTCATGGATGGCATGGCATCTGTGGCACAGGCATGTTTCAGGTTGTGCTGGGAGCAGAGGAAGTGTGGGCTGGGACCTGGTCACTGCAGGCGTGAGCACTGCTGTGTGCCATTTCCATGTGTGCGGCCAGGTCCCACAGTCCTGGGTATCTTGGGGACGCTCCTACACGGTCCCTCGTTACTTAGACAAATGAGGATGGAACTGTCATGCCGGTCACAGGGCCACTGCCCCAAGGGCGATGTTCTGAGAGCAGGCCCAGGACACTGGGCTGGGCGAGGACCCTGGGCAGGGCGGGCAGCCGCCTCCCCATGCTGATGGGGCAGGAGCTAGTCCTCACCGGAGACCCAGGGCCCCTTCCACCTTGCCCCACGTCCCGACCCTGCAGACACATGCTGACATGCAGAGGCCAGGTGGCCAAACGATGCCAGGTCCTTGCCCCACTCGTAGTCTGCGCTGGCCTCTGCATGGCGGGGCGGGGGGGCGGGCATTAGCTCCTTTGGGCTAGCACTTGGCCTTGGGCTCATGGTTTCCTGGAATCTGGGGTTTTGCTGTTTTGCTCCTTCCATGCTTTTGGCCGACCTTGCCTGTAGCCCCCTTTTCTTGGGAGGGTGCTTCCCCGCTCTGACGCGCTCACACTTAGGGTCAGAACAGATGACAGGGAAGGCGCTGGCACCATGGGGCCTGCACTGGGCGAGCTTGCTCTTTACGGGAGACAGAGGCTGTCTCCAGACCCCAGGCCGGGACACAGGTCTGACCTGTGCACCTCGAGGGAAGAGCTCGTGTGGCAGGGGAAGGACTCGTGACCAGGGAAATGCCATCTTTGGGGTCCTTCAGCCAACCTCTCAAAGCAGTGTTGGCAAGTGGGTGGGTCAGCCCTTCCCATCTGGCCAGCTGCACCTTTGTCCCCAGGAGGATGGAGCAGAAGGGCAGAGATGAGTGGAAGCCCCACGGGTCCCCAAAGCCATGTTCAGGATAGGAAATTGTGGCTGTTTATTGCCCTCTTCAAACAATATTTCTGCATGAGAAGTGAAATCAGGAACTTGAAACTTTGACAGGCAGGAGCCAGGCATGATGGTACACGCCTGTGATCCCAGCACTCAGGAGGCTGAGGGAGGAGGATCATGGGAATTTAAGGCTAGCCTGGGCTACTGAGTGAGTTCAAGGCCAGCCTCAAGTCCCTGCTCACTAAAACAAAAAATACAGGGCCAGGAATTTAGCTCAGTGGCACTGTGCCAGCCTCACAAGTACAAGGTCCTGAGTTCAATCCCTGGTATCAAACAACAACAACAACAGAACAACAAATACATAGATAAATAAATTGACAGATTGAGAAAGGCATCCGGGAAATGGTTGCTGGCCCATCAGACTTCCAGATACTGGAGACAGAAGCTCAGGGTTCTATCTGCTGCCAAAGAAAGGTCACAGCGACCGTTTTGTAAGCGAGAGGATCAATAACACCGTGTTTTGTTTCTGTTTTTGTTCTGTGTGTGCATGTGTGTATGTGCCTGCCTGTGTGTGTTCATGTGATCAGTTCAGACAGCCTCCTCAGCTAGCACCCCGTGGAAGACAAACTCTGTAGGTGTGGATGGTGTCAGCAGGCAGCGATCTTCGTCAGATCCGCCAGCTGTCCACCCACCGCTGCCCCCTCTGCGAGTGACATCGACCAGTACGTTGTCCTTTTTTTCCTTTCTCACCAGTGGGCCTTAGGTTGGAAGGCAGGGGCGGCTGTCGGCAGCCACCTGGGGAGACAGCTGGGGACGCACAACTGCACACAGGCGCACACACACTCACAGCACGACGCTCCCACCCTTCTGACTCCACCCCACTCCATACCTCAGTGGCTCACTCATTCTCTTCTGTCTGCAAAGCATTTTAGAAGTACTTCCTCCTCCACATCCTGCCCCAGGGCTTCCATTGCCTGTCCTTGTGGTGATTTTCAGTATTTGGGGACTTCGTTGCTGTTACCATTGCTGTTTTGCTCAATGCCAACTCCTGTGTGAAAGTCCCTCGGGCCTCCAGGGGAGGCAGTGGGAGCGACTTTGCTCCTGAACACAGGACCAAGCATCCCTCCCTGGAACTGGCCTGTCTGCCTCAGCTGTGGTGGGGAGAGTCCCTGCTTTCTGAGCATTGAGAGGACTCCCAGGCCAAGGGGCTTGTGGCTTCCTTGAAATAGTTAAATAAGCCAGGCATGGTGGGCACACCTGTAATCCTAGCACTCAGGAGGCTGAGGCAGGAGGATCACAAGTTGAGGGCCGACCTGGGCTACATGGTGAGTTCTAGGTTGCCCTTGACTACATAGCAAGACTGTGTCTAAAAAGTGGCCCAGCCACTCTAAAAGGCTGTGTGAGGAGTCACACCGGTGGCAGAGCCAGGGGCAACGTGTGCGGGAGGCTGTTGGTGGCCCTTCGGGGGCAGCTAAGACACACTCAGGACTATCAACGGGGGCTCAGTCAGCCAGAGCCCTTTCCTGCCTCTTAGGCTGGTGTCCCTGGGTTAACTCGGGAGTGCGAGTCTACTTTTTGGCTTAAAAATGGAAAAAGAAGCCGGGCATGGTGGCACACACCTGTGATCCCAGCATTTGGGAGGCTGAGGCAGGAGGATCGCTGTGAGTTTGAGGCCAGCCTGAGCTACTCAGTGAGACCCTGTCTCTGAAAAAGAAAGATCATAGTCTGGAGTCCTTTGTTTTTCCCCAACTTCCCGCCCCCTGGACCCTCTTTGGTCACCAGAAGCCTGGTTCACTGGCTTGTCCTCGCCTTCTGTGTTAGCTCCCATCCCAAGACAGCCACCACCCTTGAAGGACTAGCACTTGCTGTCCTCGGAGGGGAGGGATGGGTTGAGCCCCACAGCCTTCACCCCGCTGGCCCCAGGGTCAGGACCCTGATGGAGCCGCTTCACTGTCCATCCTCACGTGCAGCCCTGCCAGGCAGCCTGGTGGGGTGGGAACAGCCTCGTTGGTACCCGGCCAGCTCGGGCAGAGGCCCAGCTCCCATGGCAGGGCCCAGGCTGGCACCTGCTCCGGGCCCTGCTCCTGCTGCCCCTTCTCCCAGGATTGCAGCTGAACGGCAGGCTCCCCCCCCGTCCTCCCTTGAGGCCCAGGCTGACTAGGGCCTGGTTTTCTGAGAATGAGTGAGGGCTTAGGCAGGCATGTGACCCGGGGGCTGGGAGGAGAGGCCTGGGGTGCGGCTGGGTGTGCGGCTGGGCTGGTGCGGCGGCTGACCCTCACCACTTCCCTCTCCTCTCCTCACCCCTCCCCACAGATCCTCTGACCTCTACGCCACCCCCTTCCATGGCCAGGCCGCCCCCTGTGCTAGAGGCCCTGAGCCAGCCGAGCAAGGCCCCGCCGCCTGAGGCCTCCCAGAGCAAGGCCCTGCCACCCCAGCCGCCCAGCCGCCCGCCACAGAAGAAGCCAGTGCCCGGGTGAGTGCTGCCCCTGCTTCATGCGCCCAGAGGGCTTCCGGTGACCACATTGGGTTCTCTCTGTTGGTTTGGGGTTGGTTTGTTAGTTTGAGACAGTCTTGTTATGTAGGTCAGCCTGGCCTTGAACTCTCTATGCGGCCCAGGCTGGCCTCGAACCCTTGGCAGTCCTCCTGCCTCAGCCTCCTGAGTGCTGCGTCTATAAGCATGTACCACCATGCCCGGCCTGGCTTTCTCTGGACAATGGGAACTCCCACCGCTGTTCCCACTGCGCCACAACAAGGGTCGTGTCATCTGCGTCCCAGGGGGAGTAGAGCTTGTGCTTCCACAAGTTTTCAGCTGTGGAAATTCCTTACAAGTGTATCTTAAACCCACACAGCAGAAATCTAAATTCAGTACCATAAGTCCCTGACTTCTGAACACCTGAGTCATGACCTTTCACAGGCACACCACGTGAGACTCCCTTTGTCGGATTGTGAACATACCCGACAGGAATGCTCTTGGAGCGGAGCCTCTTCCTAGTCGGGGACCTGCCACGTTCTTCTCTGTGCTCTGGTTTTGTTCTGTGCAGTCTGGGAATGGCACTGGATTTACATAGTTGCTGGGTACAGACACCAGGCTCTTGGGCACGAGGCCCTCTGCAGCTCTGGGGAAGGTTAGGGAAGGTCTGCTTGCAGCTCCAGGGAAGGTTAGGGAAGCCGCAGGGCCTGTGGACACACCCAGCCCCACCAGTCACTCTGTGGGGATGATGTCCTTTATTTCATCCCTTGGAACCTGGATCTTTATATTGGAAAGAGTGTTTTGGAGTCTTTAGTGGAAATGGTACCAAGAAGCCCTCGTCTGGTGCTGGATAGTGCAGCGTCGTTCCTGTCCGGGCCTCTCCGGGGTCAGGGACCGTGTCTGCCTCCTCACCTCCTCTCCTCTGCTGAGGGTGCTCCAAGCCACTGTTCTTGCGGAGGCCAAATCGCCCTTCAAAGTTCTGGACCAGAAACAGTTCAGGCCGGGCCCCAGCAGGGAGCCCCAAACACAGGGGTACGGGCCAGCACATGTGAGGCTGCGGCGCAGGTCCAGCTGCTCCAGGTCCCTGCAGAGGCCAAGCCGGCGGGAGGCAGGTGGAGGGAGGACATGCTGGTGACGCTGGAGGGTGCTCTGTCCGGGCCCTGAGGAGCAGGGTCTGCTTGTCAGGGCGGAGTCGGTTCCCACTGGAGCCCGTGGGTGACTGAGTGCTGAAGGGAGCAGCCACTCCTCCCCACAGTGACCACCAGGGGATGCCCGTAGGTGTGCATTCATTCCCCTAGTGCAGACTGCCCTAGAGACCAGGCACACCCGCCACCTGTTTCTCTGTGGTCCACGAGCTCCCCATGGCTCTTGGACTTGCAGGTTGAAAAAACCACGAGGAGACTATGGCATGGCATGCTAGACTCATGTGAAGTTCAGACTTCAGTGCCCGTAGACATTTATTCATGCAGCATCTGTGGCTGCTGTCCTGCCACAGTGGAAGAGTCGACTTCATAACCCACAAAGCCTGAAAAATTCGCCACCTGACCTTGAGATGGTGGAAATTAGCAGTGACACTGGCAGATTGGTGGGCCTCATTTTTAGGCCTTTTCAATTCCTTGAAAATAAGAGCAAAGTGCACACACCTGTAATCCCAGCACTCAGGAGACTGAGGCAGGAGGATCACTGTGAGTTCAAGACTGTCTGAATTACATAGGGAGATCCCGTCTCAGAAAGTTAAGAGTCAAAACAGCGTCATTTTTTCTCTGGCTTCATTTTGAGACTGCAAACACCAAGACCCCAGCGGGTGCATTCCAGGCAGCAGGGAAGGGCACGTGCGGCGGAGAGGACACCCGGGCTCCCTCCCGACCTCCTCTGCCTCTTCTGCAGCCCCAGGGCTCTCACCTGTCAAGCTCTGTCCCTCGCCCTCACAGAGCTGGTGTCCCGTCCCCTCCAGCCGAGTGTACTGCTGGCCAAGCAGCCCTGGCCTGGGCTTTCTGGCCTGAGGCTGTGCCCTACGCTCTGGAGCTTCTGCTTTGCGGCTCTGGAGTGTCTGCTCTGCTTTGTGGGCCGCGCTCGACCAGAGCTCGCCACTAGCCTCAGTCTGTGGTCAGCTGAGTCTCTCCCTGGCAGCAGGGGCCGGGACAGCGGCACTGATGCCGCCAACCTGCGGTGCTGGGCCGGGTCCTGGGTTTCCTGGGAGGCCTGAGTAGAGGGGCTGGGGAGGAGCCCTGGCACCGGGGTCGGGAACAGGGAGCTAGCGCTTCTCTGACTCTTGCGTCCTTGCCCACCCGGAGGGGCAGAGTGCTTGGATGGCAGTGGGTGAAGCCCGCCCACATGGACGGGGACAAGGTGGGGCACAGCCTCCACGTCAGTAAGTCTGTTTCTCCTCTACAGGGCCGACAGGCCAACCCCACTGGGCAGCAAGGGCCAGCCACGAGGACCGGGTAATTACTTACTTTGGATTTTTGTTGGCCCGCGTTTGCAGTACGTGACGATTGGTCCTTGAGGGGAGTTGGTACACACACACGAGCATCTTAATTCTTCTTACTGCGCCTCCCATTCTCCTCACCTCTTGGCCCCCTTCCCCTTTGACAAAGATCTCTCTCCGTTTCCCATGACCTACCTTCTAGTTTGCCCCTTACTCACCTGCTGTGGGGCTGGGTTTGCTTCTGCGCAGTCTGTGGGGCAGATTCCAGGCAGGAGCTCAGCCCTGCAGCCGTCCACCTCTTTGGGGCCTGGGCTGCTGCTCTGAGCATCAGGTCTTGGGGCTCCTCTTCGCTGCAGCCCCGCTTGCATTCCCACTTGGCTCCCGTGGTCACTGTTTCCGTCTGGGTACGAGCAATGGGGCATCTGGTACAGGGCCCCTCTTTGGGCCTAATGCAGTGGTTCTCTCTGGAACAGAAGCTGCGGGTGCCCTGTCCAATGCTGCAGGCCTGCAGCCACCCGCGCCCATGCCCAGGAAGTCTCAGGTGGTGAGTAGATGACTGCTCTCCTGCCCTGGCTGTACCATAGCCATCCACGCCTGGTCCTTCCACTTCCCTGGTTGGTCAGGGGCACTGGGGCTCCCTACTGCCACCAGCAGCCAGCTGAGAGCCCGCTGCTTCATTCCCGGCCCCATCCAGGGTGGTTCCTGGGCTGGGGCTCCCCCTTCCGCTCCCTTACCCTGAGCTGCGCCGAGCTGCTCTCCTTGAGCTCTGTGGGCTCCCAGGCTTGGGTGGGACCCGAGACCAGTGGGGGATAGGGGCCTCTGCTCAGGGTTCCCGCCTCACCGGCCTCCGTCCCCATCCTGCACAGACCAAGTTGAAGCCCAAGCGGGTCAAAGCACTCTATAACTGTGTGGCCGACAACCCAGACGAGCTGACTTTCTCTGAGGGGGACGTGATCATCGTGGATGGCGAGGAGGACCAGGAGTGGTGGGTGAGTCTGGTGGGACCTGGCTGCATTCGCCTCGAGCCAGCAGCCACCCCCCTGCCAGCACTGCCTGCGCTGCCTGTCCCGGCGCCCCCAGATGTCCTGTGTGGGTGCCACCCTGAGGACCCTGAGGCAAGACCCTGAACCTCAGGGCCCTGGGTTTCTTGGCCTGGCCCTGTGGCTGGATTAGGGGTGTGAGAGAGCACCACCATCCGGGGCTCAGGTGCCAGGAGGGACATGGGGCTCCCCCCAGGGCCCTGGGCTTTCAGCCTCCGCCGCTCATGGGCAGGGACCATGGCAAGGGCTCGGCTCTGTCTGTGTGCTTGGGTGTCACTGTCCTCAGTCCCCGGCCCCAGCAGAGCCCCACTGTGTTCCAGCCTCCAGGGGCTGCAGCTGAAATGCCATCTTTCTTGGGGGTGAAAAAGCATCCAGCTGTCAGCCAAGGCTCCCTCCCCGCCAGCCTACTGAGCATGGGAAGCAACAGGGGAGATTCCCCTGAACACCTCTTCCCTCCACCAGATGCTCCAGGCCCGAGCTCAATGCTGGGAGTCTTCGTAACCCTGAGCTTCTGTTGTTGCAGATCGGCCACATTGACGGAGACCCCAGCCGCAAGGGAGCCTTCCCTGTGTCGTTCGTGCACTTTATTGCTGACTAAGTCACCAAACACAAGCCCTTTTCAGCTGTTCCATTCTGGGCTCATCATTGGTACCAAAATTCTCACCAGATCACCACCCTCGATGATCATGCCGTACGGTAGCCTGTTCTCTGTCCTACCAGTGTTTGGTTTTAAAAACTCAAAGGCAGTTTTTACATAAAAGCAAATTGTTTCTATAATTTGCAGTTTTCGTGAAATATTGCTCTACTTTTATTAGGAAAAACTGAATTTCCTAAGGTGAACTGAAAAGTTATTTTAACTATATAACCAAGATCCTGCATTTACAGAATTAGCTAACCTTAAAAGTGTTGAAATGAAGACTCTTAGAAATTCTTCCTGCTTTTCTTGGTTCGATTCTGGAGTTAACTATTTTAGGAAGCCAGTAAACTGCCACTCTAAAAATCCACAGCCAGCCATGCATGGTGGTGCACGCCTGTCATCCCAGCACTCTGGGAGGCTGAAGCAGCAGGATCCCAAGTTTGTCCCCAGCCTGGGCAACTTAGCCACTTAGCAAGACAAAAGACCCTGAGTTCAATCTCAAGTATGGGGGTGGGGGTTAAAAATATTTTATGGCACATGAGAATTACGTGAAATTCACATTACACTGCCCATCAGTAAGGCTTTGTGTCCACAGTCAGGCCCAGGATTTCTCCATCAGTTCACCTTTAAAGACACATATGCCCTGGAAACTCACCCAGCGTATTTAAAGCAGCTTGGGGATTTGCACCTCACTAGCCTTGTCCTGTGTCCTGTCCTGCATGTGTGTGACCTGTGTCGGGAACAGTCAAGCTCAACCAGGCTTACGGTGGCCCATGACAACATATGGAAATAGCAGTCCATTCCTTCCAGAAACCGCAGGTGATGGACTGCAAAACAGCTCCCTAACCCAGTTGATGCGCCTTTGGTGTTTTGGCGTTTGCCTTCTCGTTTCCCCATGACACAGAAAGCAGCTGTGTTCCCTCTGGTTCCTGTTGTGTGTGCCACTCACTGCCCTTTCTGTCCCGAGGACGTGCCCAGCTTAGCATGTCATATCTATAGAATATGCCAACAGAATGGTCGCTCCACTGTCTTGACATTTATCTGTCCATGTGTACTCCAGAACCATCAGGAACCTAGGTCCTGGGGAATGCAATGCTCCCGCGTACCCGTCTTCCTGCTTGAGGCCATCGATGTCACTGAACCTTACACTACTGGGGGAGGGGTGGGGATTAGGTTGTATGTGAGAAAATCCAAACTCATCAGCGTAACGAACCTGACTCATACCTCTACCTAGTAATTATGGGCATAGATTCACAGTAAGAGATTGGAAATCTTGGCACTCTTTCAGAATAAACAGGCAAGTGATACCCACTTGGAATTTTGAATGAAAATAAAGGAATAATGTAAGTGTAGGCTTGGAAAGCAAGCAGACAGTGCTGTACCACATGATGCTGTGCCATTCGTTGGGATGGCACATTTGATCGAAGCAGCTTGTCTTCATGATGCAAGACTCTCATAACTGTGGAGCTTTTAAAAATTTTTTTGTCACTGTATTTTTGTTCACTCTGATAAAGGAAGACAGAACAAACTGGAATGTCTTATGATGCTGGCTAGCCAGCCATTGCTTTTTGCCTTTCAGCGTTCCAGGTAAATGTGTTAGATCTGTAATTACAGTCTATTTCTTAAGCACTACATCTAACTTCACTCCTGTTACTTTCTGCTGTTTGAACCCTCTGCTGAGTCATTTTCTCAGATCTGAGTGTGAGTGCACAGATTCCGCATGGCGCATGGCTGCCCGCGTCTGTGACACCTGGTGCCAGGGATCTGAGGAATTGAGCTGATTCACATTAACACTTGAACTCCAGCCCCAAATTAATCTACCAGGCCCACTGGTACAGAAACACCTGGGAAATATTTTCCCAGTCTGCAATTCAGTGGTGCTATCGTGCAGCCATGAATAGTCCTCTTGCCCGAGGAGAAATTCTATTCACTTCCCCACAGATGTCTTTTCCTAGTTATTTGCTCTTCAGAAAAGGAAAAAAAAAAAAAAAGCAAACCTGAGAGGAAGGAGAACATTGTAGATATCTATTTATATTTAAAGTTTACATTTCATGAGCTTCAGCTGCAGGACTCTGGCATTTCTGCGTGCCAGTTTCCACCAGATCTGATGCAGAAGGCTGGCGCTCAGCTATGCGCGCCTGGGATGATGCTGTTTAGATGTATTATATTCAGTCCACTCACTTGATCACTTCGGTCTAGGTGCAGCGCAACTGTATATATTGTATAACGGAAATTGATTCTTATTTTCATTGTTCTTATGGCAGTGATTTATAATTAGAGCATGTTTAATAAAGTTTACTCTCCTTGTTAACTAGTCATTTGACTAGAAAAATAAAATACTTTTAAATGGACATGGTTTTATTTTTAATGTTTTGAATCTTTAAAGTACTGACATCCTTTCTTTAAAATACACTAGCATGCTATCCATGAGATCCTTTAAATGCTACTGATTTTTAGCATGAGTGGTAATCTTCTAAGGTTCTTTTAACTCTGGGATAAACACTGGGGTTTTCTAACCTGTGATCTTGATTGTGCACTTTGAAAATTCCCTTCTGTGCCTCAAGTCGATGACGTCACTTGCTGAGCACCTCCACCTGCGGGCCAGGGATGCTGTGTCCTGGGAGGCCACATGGGCGGGCTTCATTGTCCTCCAGTGATTAGAGTGAACTTCTGTGGCACTTACTTGCATTTTAACATGAGGGTTTCTTTTTATCCCAAAAAAGTCCACTGAGAGTTAACTCACTATGTATACGTTTTAATACGATAAGAAATGGCCAGTATTTCATACATTGCACTTCCTTCAGAGGATCGGAGCAGGGCGTCCCTTCCTGTTTCCCCAAGAGTTCAGTGTCACAAACAGAATGATTTAGAAAACAGCTGGACACTCAGTGAGATCGGCTCCCGCCTGGCTGCAGAGTTCAGGACTTCTCGGAGGTCAGCACAGAGTCAAAAGCGGTGGATAAAACCTTGCAGATGGCTTGTGCTTGCTCCTGTGTCAGGAGGAAAGAGCGGAAGCGGCTGGCAGCACCTCCTTCTGGACCTCCTGTGACCAGCACCCTAATACCCCACACACCGTGCGGGAGCTCCCTGGCCCACCTGAGGTGGTGTGGATGCCTAGCACCCTGGCCTGCAGGAGGCTGAGGAGCCGTGCTGTCGCCACCCAGCGACCCCGGGGCCCCCAGTGTACCCAAGCCTCACCAGGCTGCTGCACTGGTAAACCCACAGGCTGTACTCCTTGTCGCTGGCGTCGGTGGTCTTGAGCGCCAGTGAGCTTTTCCCCGCGCCCAGGCCATCGTCGTAGCACACCATGCGGATGATCAGGTGCAGAGCGTGCCGATGCAGCACGTCCTGCAGAAACCGGGGCACCACGTTCCACACCACTCCCCATCCTCCGTGTGCTCTGACCGGCTGTCATGATGCACACCTGCAATCCCGGTGCTAAGGGAGGCTGAGGCAGGGGGATCACAAGTTTGGAGTCCCACCTGGGTAACTCAGACCCCGTTAGGGATGTAGCTCAGTGGCACAGCACCACAAGGAAAAAGTATCGTGAGACAAACCAGGATGCCCACGGATCTGGCAGAGTGGGTTGCAAAGTCTCTCACCCCAGGAGCTGTCTGGGTGTGCTCAGTGATGGGGCACCGTGGCTTCCGGATGACACGAGGACAGGAAGAGGGGACGTGACTGGATGCTCATCTTTGTCACCTTCCAAGATGACAGCTTGCTTTGTTTTGTTTTTGTGGTACTAGGGATGGAAGCCAGGGCCTTGTGCTTGCTAGACAAGGACTGCACCACTCAGCTCTGCCCAGCCCTTTTTTATGTGAGACAGGGTCTCACTACATAGCTAGGCTGGCATCAAACTTGTGACCCTCCTGCCTCAGCCTCCCAGGTAGCTGGGGTTACAAGCATGGGCCCCTGGAGCTGGCGGTGGGGGCAAGGTGCTGAGTGTGGACTGGATATGTTCACCCCAAGACACTGGCCATGTTCTAGACCAGCTAGTAGCCAACTGCTGCAAACAGGAGGCCTAACAACAAGTAAGCCCTTCCAGGCCGGAATGCCCCACTTCCTACAACAGAGTAAGTTACATTACTTACATATTGATCCAACGTTGATACTTTTATGCCATACTTGGAAACTCCCATGATGTATTCTTCCTCCAGTGGAACAAAAGGCAACTTTCCGTCTTGCTTTAAAGTAAAAATAGATTACATGATGTACATTAAAATTCTGTTACAGTCTCTCATCTGATTAGTCCCTTCCAGTATCTGCTCCTTACAATCCCACACATGTCAGAGAATGTGGGTACATATTAGCCCAGCAAGATTTCTCCCAAGGGGCATTAGGAAAACTCATTATTTATTTATTTATTTATATTTTTGGTACCAGGGATCAAACTCAGGACCTTGTGCTTGAGAGGCAGGCAGGGTGCCACTGAGCTAAATCCCGGCCCTAGGAAAACACCATTTTAAAAAATTTTACAGCCTACAAATCTGAGCAGAATTGACATCTGTCTACTATTTTTTTTTTTTTTTGAGACAGTGTGGCTATGTAATTCAGTCTGGCCTTGAACTTGTGGCAGTCCTCCTGCCTAGCCTCCCAAGTGCTGGGATTACAGCCAACAAGCCACCACACCCAGCTTGACATTAGAGTACTTTTGCATATTATTCTATTTCATGGTGTGAGCCCTAATTCCAAATTGAGGAACCTCTCACAGAGCTCTTACTTGAATAAAGGTCTCTATTGAGATTTTATTTTTTGGTTTTGTTTTTTTGGTACCAGGGATCAAACTTGGGTCCTTCCGCTTGCGAGGCAGGCAGCAGAACCACTGAGCCAAATTCCCGGCTCAAGATTTTAAAGTATAGTACTTAAAGTGTCAGGACCTGAAATGATCAGGAACCTTGGCCCCTGGAACTGTGTTTCTGAGTCATCTTCCATCCAACCGAGAAGGAGAGGTGTGTTTGGTGGTTCCCATGCCCAGGGCTCGGGGCAGGTGGCTGCTGAGCAACAGGTCCTTGGTTTACAAGAACATCAGGCAGCATCCTGAACTGTTCGCAAACAAATCAGCACATGACAGCTGGTGGATTCCCTAGCAGGTTACCTGGCTTTCCTAAGACAAAATGCAACCTTATTTGTCTTTAAAATGCATTAAGATACTGGTGACAGCAGTAGATGGCCCATGTTGGAAATGTTTTTCTGGAATAATGAATTATAGGAAATGAACTCTGTTCAAATACCTTAACCCTTGGATCCTTACCATATTATAGTAACTTCTTGCTAATCATTTCTCACAGATTTAATACAATGTCAAAAATCAAAATCGAGGATAATAGTAACTGCTATCCTATTGTCAGTAATGGCATTTTAACAAGCAAAAATTCTATGGCAAGATGAGGAACACATGTCTTAGAAATGAAGATAATCCTGTGTAGTCTGAGGGAAAACAGCAATCTTCTGTTTACTGCTTCACTTAGATTAAACTGGTTGCTTCTACTTGGTTGAAACGACTTATTCCCGACTAAGTGCTGGGATAACTAATTAGAATAAACAGACCAGACCACAAAATTCTGTTACATGGAAAATTAGATTTGCTGATTTCCCCCAGACAGAAGTAACTTCCTTTTCTTTCATGAAGATATGAATCACATTTGATACTCCATTCTCCATGATCAGAGATTGTATGTTCTTACGAGTGACCATGGATGTCTCCTTCCCTCACTTCCACTGGAGATAAGTGTACAAATCTTATTTTATGCACTGACTTTATAGTTTTGTTGTATCTTAATTTTCATTCTGAATTTCCCTGCATCATGATGTTTTTTTATTTTCTTGACCTGGATAGATTTCTGAAACCCACCTCCCCTCGATTCTTAACTGGAGACAGGGTTAGTGAGTAGATGTGTTGGGTCAACATTGCTATGAATTAGTTTTCAACAGGATGAACAGTTAACTGAGCTACAGTAAGGCTCTGCCTGATTGTCTTAAAGAAAAACCACGATTAGGCCAGGGATTTAGAGCAGTGGTTTCACCTCGCAAGTGCAAGGGCCCAAGTTCGATATCTGGTACCAAAAAAAATGCCCCCCCAAAAAAACCCCAAAAAACCACAATCACTTCCTATTTAAACAAGGATGTCAGTCAGCCCCGTAAAAATCAGAAGTTCTGTGTGTGGAAAAACAAACACCATTGGTTCTTACACAAATCAAGGTCGAAGGCACCTGGAACAGCCAAGACCACAGGACTTCAGGTTAACACAGTGAGACAGTGCCTTCCAGTGGCCACCAGGAGTAAATCTCCAACGCCTGTGTGTTTAGTCTCCTAACCACAGGCTTTATTTTGTTTTGTTTTGTTTTTGATACCAAGGATCAAACTTGGGACCTTGCACTTGTGAAGCAGGAGCCAGAACCACTGAGCTAAATCCCCGGCCCAAGAGGCTTTAAATTGAAATCTTTTAAAACATTTTCTTACCTGGGCAACATCTATATAATTTATCAGATCTAGTGGTCCTTCTAGACTTTTTCCCTCAGAGAGTTTCAGCTTCTCAATGGCACCAACATACTTTATTCGAAATTCTGCACAGGTATCTGAATTATTGTTGCTTTGTCCTAAAGGGGAAGGAAAACTTGTCATAGACTTCAAAAGAAATGCTGTCCTCAGGCCTATCCCAAATGAAAGCAGACTCTGTCATTAGAATATGATTTTAAATATTTTTCGGTACTGAGGATTGAATCCAGGGTTTTCTATTGAGTTACACCCCTACCTTGCTCCTTTTTTTATTTTGAGACAGGGTTTCGTTAAGTCCCTAAGCTGCCCCGGCTAAACTCAAACTTGCCATCCTGCCTTAGCCTCCTGAGTGCTGGGATCACAGGCGTGCACCACCACACCCAGTACCATTATATTTTTAATATCGATGGTCCAATGCCAGAGAGAAAGTCCCTGTCTGCTATAAAATCTAGCCAACACAAAAATGACCACAAATGATTTACGATATCTACCACACTAAGGAAATACTATGTGACTGCTTTTAAGAAGTATTTATGAAATAAAAAGATCCCACCATTTTCAAGATCTTAAAGGCACCTGGAAGTAAAGACAATGGACTTTATAACATTCTTTTTTATAGATTGCTTAGTCTGGGATCCTATTCTAGGGGAGAAAATGAATACAGTATGTTCCCAGTAAGTCACCAGCTATTTATGCAGTTTGGCTAGAAGCTGCCTTTGATTTCTAACGTGTGACTAATTCTGCTGGTCACAATCACTTTGCAAGGGTCTGGCACATGCTACCTGCTACCCTTAATCACTGTTTCTCCTGACAGCCCTCAAGGTTCACGGCCCCTTAACCCTTTAATCACCAACACAGTATCCAGTTCCCAAAGATAGCAGAAGTCCAGTGTGATTCAGGCTCTGCCACCCAATATCCTCTTTTTTTTCCGGTATCAGGAATTGAACTCAGGACCTTATGCTTGACAGGCAGGCGGGATGCTGCTGAGCCACATCCCCAGCCCTACCCAATTTCTATTTGGAAACCTCCCAAGGGATTGGCACATGGTGTCTTTTGCTCTAGGACTCACCAAGAAGCCACTTGCCTAAGCTGTGCTCCAAGGTGACTTTTCCCTATTTCCCCTTGTTGCCACATTTTAGCCATTTCTGAACTTTCAGAGGTGACCAGAGGGGCCACAGGACTCACGACACACCGTGAGGCAAAGCTACACAAGCGCAGGACCTGACCAAGCTGTCTACGTACCTGAGCTCTTGGTAGAGTCTGTGTCGAGGCTGGCCACAGTGCTGGACCGCGAGAGACCCCCAAGGCTGGAATCGACAGACTGAGAAACAGACCAACACAAAAGCCACACAGTCAGAAGTCCTGTCTGCTCTCAAGTTTGCCACCAAACACATTGAAATTACTTACTAAGTTGAGCTGACACGTATCGATTCAGGTCAATTATTCAGGAACAGGGAGACCAACAGGTTTTTCTAAAGATATACTCTACAGCAAACTTCAAAGAAAATACTGTAGCTGGGTGTGGTGGCGCATGCCTGTAACCCCAGTACTTGGGAGGCTGAGGCAGGAGGATTGCCTCGAGTTCAAGGCCAGCCTGAACTACATAAGCAAGACCCTGCCTCAACTCCTCCGATAAAAAACAAAACACACAACAAAACATACTCCCAACTGCACTTCCTGTCACACAACATTGTCACCCCAAGCCATTACCTCTTGCACCTCACAAAATGCCTTATTTATATTCTCTGTGGAAATCTACACTGTGCTTTCAGATTATTTCCACAGAATCCAAAATGAATCCTATGCAGAAAGCCAGGCAGGGAGTAATACCCGTTTAATAAAAGACCAGAGGCAAAGTGATGGGTCCCAGTCATGTAGCGAACCACTGGGACTTATGAAATCCACTTTCACCCCAGTGCTCTGCGGTGACACCCACGGTACCCGGCCCACGGCAGGCAGGCCACAGTGCAACTGTCAGGCCAAGCTTTTAAAAACCACATCAGAAAGTAGTTTGTCCTCTAGAACTACACTACTGGCAGTTTTCTTAGAAATAACGTTCTGTGAATGTCTGATTAGAAAGTTTGCTTTGCCTATGTTAAATCCATGCATTCCTTCCAATGGCATCCACAATCCTCTGGTACACAGGCATTAGCCAGCCTCACAGGGGAGTAAATGATACACACACGGCAACTCCACAATGCACAAGATGCAGCCCCTTAGCATCTTCAGTTTCCATCCTTTCAAAATTTTAAAAATCTGTATTGATTTTGATAAGAACATGCATGTTTAATGATTTAAGAATTTCAAAAAAATCAAAACAGAGTAAAACCAAAGCGAGTATCTGTAGTGTAAACGATCAGCCTTAAGACCCAGGCAGCTTGGATCACGGGGTGACAGGACCCGGTTGGCCTGCACCATGCAGCACCAGGTGAATGGTTCTCCCTACCTTGCTCTTCGTGCTGATCTCACTACTTTGGGAACTGCTACTACTGTGTCGCTTTTTGCCTTTCCGGAACATTTTTCACCATAGCATGATCCAGGGAAGATCTCCTAGAAGAAGAAGGGTCAGTTATGCTGACATCCAGAAGCCCAGCATCAAAGCCGGGTGTGGTGGTGCACGCCTGTCATCCCAGCACTCTGGGAGGCTGAGGCAGGAGGATGACAAGTTTCAGCCCAGCCTGGGCAACTTAGCAACTTAATGAGATCCAGTCTCAAAAAAATCAAGGCTAGGAATAATGGCTCTGAGCTCAATCCCAAGTGTATTCCTTTTACTTAAAACATAAACATTTGCCCTTGGCTACTATTCTTTTCTTTTTTGGTACTGGAGATCGAACTCAGGACCTTGCACTTGTCAGGCAGGCGAGGCACCGCTGAGCTAAATCCCCAGCCCCCGGGTACTATTCTTTTCAATTCTTTTTTCTTATTACAGAAAGCTGAGCTGGGCTGGAGCTCTTGGTAGAGTGCTTATATAACATATGCAAGGTCCCAGCATCACGTAAAAAAATTTGCAAAAGCTAACCCAACAAAACAAAAGGGCATAAGCCATGTTCTAGATAGAGGTGGGCGAAGCACTTCACTCCTCACTAGCAGACGCATGTCACCTGGCTCCCAAGAGATCCAGATCCCTGCCTTCTCCAGCTGATCCAGGGTTGGAGCTGATTACAGGATGCGTCCGTTTACCAACTGAGCCCCTGCAACTCAGCTCCCATCTCCCATTCTGTCCTAGGCAGGTGGGAAGTGGAGGCCGTGCCCCTCCCAGACACCTGTGCGCTCAGCTCCTTAACTCCCAGAGGTGCTTTACCTGAAAGCTGCCATAAGGACCTTCCAGGGGGGCAGCAAGGCCAGGAGGGAGGAGATTTCAGTGTCTGTCTTCACGGATCTACTTTTTAATAATCAGTCCCTGGGAACCATGAGACTCAAGTGTACATTCTTATCCTTGGACAGTTAACCTGAAGGGTATACAGCTCACAGAGCTTCCAAATAAACTCATTTTATCTTCACATATTTAGCCTGTGACATATTCATTTGCTCCACAGATTTTAGGTTTTTTTATTTTTTTGAGACAGGGTCTCACTATGTAGCCCAGGCTGGCCTTGAACTCACAGCAATCTTCCTGCCTCAGCCTCCCAAGGACTGGAATCACAGGCACGTGCCACCACACCTGCATCACTCCACATATTGTACCTTTTTTTTTTTGAGGGACTGGGGATTGAACCCAGAGCCTTCACACTGAGCTACAACCCCAGGCCTCCCCCGCTTTCTTTAATTTTGAGACAGGGTATCACCAAGTTGCTAAAATCCCCAAGCAGACCTTAAACTTAAGATCTTCCTGCCCCAGCCTCTGAGAATGCTGGAGTTACAGGCATGCACCACCATGCCAAGTGCTCCACAGATGTTTTTCAGGGGCCTTCTGTGTGCCACAGACTGAGCTTTGGCTCTGGGCCAAGCCCTCATGGGCTTCAGAAAGGTGGGTAATCATCCGCACTTTACAGGGGACCCTGCCTGTGACCCAGAGAGAACATGAAGAAGGCAGTGGACCTCTCCAGAGGGAATGGAAATGCACTCACTCCACGCGGACGCTGAGTCTCACGGCTCCCAAAGGGTCTGTGGAGAGCAGCCCCACGCAGGTCCCCTTCACCCTGACATGGTCAGTTCTTTCCGGGGGACAGCGTGCCTGGTGAAGGAGAGACAGTGAGCACTGGGGCCGTCCGTCCCTGAAAGGCCTGGTCCCACTCCAGCTTTTTCTCTTAGCTAGGTACAATAGCACCCACCTCTGATCCCAGCACTCTGGGAAGCCGAGGCAGGAGGATCAATCGCCAAGTTTGACCACAGCCTGGACAACTTAGCAAGACCCTGTCTCTAAGTTAAAAAAACAAAAAAGCTGGGCATGGAGCTCAGTGCAAAGCCCTGGTTCAATTCCTTCTGTTCAGGGGAACACAAAGTTTCTCTCTGTACTTGTAGATGTCACTCTGCGCCCACTTAGTTCCACCTGCTGTGTCTGACCCCTGAGCCAAAGCTCTTTGCCAGCTGCACCATCCCATTTCTTTCGTATTTTTGCTTTATCTGTGGAGCAGCAAAAAGAGCTGACTCATCCCTCATTCCTAAGGGGTCAGGGAGCACCTCATACGTGCTGGTGGCAAGTCTTCGAGAAAAGCCAAAGGCCCTAACCTCAAGGGACAGAGTACTGGAGGAAGGTGATGGGCCAAGAAGAAAATGCATACAGCCAGGTATGAGGGCCCATACCCATAATCCCAGCACCTGGGAGGCTGAGGCAGGAGGATCACCAGGAGTTGAAGGCCAGCCTGGGCCACATAGTGGGTTCAAGGCCGGCCTGGAATACATAGCAAGATCCTCCTTCAAATAAACAAAAATGTTGGTGTACAACATATTGAACACATTATATTAAAGAACAGACCTTGGACTGTGCAAGGAAATTAGGCCAGGACCCCTGTGAATGCCAAAATCCTGTAAGGCTCAAGTCACTTCTATAAAGCAATGTATTTGCATATAAGCTAGACACATCCCCACTTAGACTGCAGTCACCTCTAACTTAGGTATCACACTTACTACAACACAAATGCCAAGGAGGGAGCTGCTACCCTGCATTGTTTAGGAAACAATGACAAGGACCAGTACCACACAACTCTTTTGACTATTTTCAATCTAGGGTTTATTAAGTTTGAGGATGTGAACCTCATAGATAGGGAGAGCTGACTATGTATATAAATGCATTATTTATATACATAATGATTTTAAGTGACTTAAAAATAAAATCTGATTCTATTGTTAGTGAAATCCAGAACCATCTTCTTAAGTCCCTAGAACACAGGAATGATTAGAAAAATCACAGCTCTAATGCCTTTGTAACTTTTGAGGTGGTGGGGACTGAACCCATGCAAGGCAAACTCCCTACCACTGAGCCACACCCCCTAGCCCTTCTTTTTAATTTTGAGACAGGGTCTCACCAGGCTGGTTTTGAAATTGTGATCCACCTGCCTCAGCCTCCTGAGTATCTGAGAGAATGTATAGGAATAAGCCACCACACTTGGCTTTTTGCAACTTCTTTACACATCAATCCAGGGGCTCAGAGAAAAGAGATTCTATTAAAGCTTCTGATATCTGCTCCTATTTTGATATATGTTCTCCAGCAAATCATTCTTGCCTCTAAATTAGTGCACGTAAATGAGTCCAAGGGTACTGACTGTCACTTGGATGTTCCACAAGCTCATCAAATGCAGAAATGCCGAACACACCCTCCAGATCTGCTCCTCCCTCTGCTCTCCCACTCCAGAAATCCTAGTATTGCCATAGAACCAGGAAATCATCACCCCTCACCGTCCTCCAGCCCCCACATGGGATCAAACAACCGAGATCCCCTGACTGCACCTGCAGGCTGCTCTAATCCAGCCCCCGGCCCGAGTCTCACTGTGTAGTTCAGGCTGGCCTGGAACTCATGCGATCTTCCTGCCTGGGGCTGGGATGATAAGCGTGCACCATCTTGGACCTCCAGGTCGGGCTGAGGGACCCAGAGCTTGGTCCTGGTCACCGCATGACAATGTGCTATTTCTGCTTACAGCTTTGTCACTCTCCAGCCTGTCCAAGGTGGGGCTGGTTTATTCTCCCCGGGCCCACTGCACTCAGCACGGTGGCTCCCGAGGACGTCTTGGGAGGTGACAACCACATGACTCCTAGCACTGATCACCTAGCAGGTGCCATGCGCAGCGCCTGGACCACAGAAACTGCTGACCCTAACTCGGATCCGCGAGTCTGAAGCAGGACAGCCACGCTCAAACGAGGTCCCCAAGGCGCCCCAGAGGCAGGAGCGAGCCCAAGGTCACCACCAGGTTAGGGACAGATGGCCGGGTTTGGGACCTGGACCGATACCCGCCTGCTCGCACGTGCGTGGCGCTGTGCGGAGAATGCGACAGCAAATGACACAACCCTGCCCCACGACCAGGGGACGGGGAGGGAGCTCAGCTTCGGCCTGCTCCCCAGCGGACAGATTACCGGCCCGGGGACCCCCGCACCACGTTTCTGGGCCCGCTCGCCGGGACCTAGGGACAAGACGGTCCCCGACACCCGGCGTCCCCCAGCCCCACCCATCCGTCCCGGCGGCTAGCGCCGCCCTGGGCCGGCGCATCCGCCCGCGCCGCAGCCCGGGTGCAGTCAGGCCAGGGCTCTCACCTGGCGGCCGCGTCCCTGGGGCCACCTGCACTTCCTCTGCCGGGAGTCCCAGCGCTGGGTGGCCGGCGCCCGCGCAGCTACTCCAGGTTAAATCCAGCTCCAGCTTTTCCAGTCCTCCAGCCCGTGTCCGCCAAGGCTACGCCCTCTAGGCTGTGCGCGTGCGCAATCTTCAGGGCCCGCCTAGGTTTCCGGACTTGGTGTGGCGCGGAACTTCTCGAGCGGGGTTCTCCAACCGGAAATCTGGGGGAGGAGCTTAGTGCCGTGGGCGCCAGGGTACCGGAAGTTGTCTCGGCGGATGGAGGATTTTCTTGCTTTGCTTGCTGCTGGTTCTTTCCAAGTTAGATTCCAGTGTGCTCCTCACCCAGACTTCCCAGGCTTCCAGAATGTCTGCGATTCCTGCAGAAGAGAGTGACCAGTTGCTGATCCGACCCCTGTAAGGGACCAGCGCGCAGGGAGTGGGGCCGCAGACTGCGGAGAGCCAGGAGGGGTCGTGGGCGAGCCTGGCCTGGCCGTTGTCCTGCTCCCTCGTGCAGCTGTGGCCGGACCTTTCGGGCCTGGAGGTTTGGCGAACTGGTCGGAAGGGGCTGCTAGGTTGAAAGGGATTGTGCTTTTTCTTGGGTCTCAGGGGAGGGTATGTTGGAGCGGGAAAAAGTTATTTTGGGCCGCTGGGCCCCTTCCCATGAAAAGGGGCATCAGGTGGCACAAACCCGGATCGCGCACATCAGAGCAGGCGAGGAAATCGACGAGTGAAAGGGGAAGCGGGATCTGTTTCCTGTCATTTTCAGGACCCAACCTGTGTCGCCATGGGAGGAAGTCAGTCAGAGACTTGGAGTGAATTTCTACCTTCGCTGCTCAAACCTTAGTAGAATAAGGGGGAAAGCTGGAGAGGAGAAAGAGCAGAGGTGTTAAGAACCCAAACATAACCCTACATTGCCTCTAAGGAGACCCGCCCTTCAATGGAGATAGCCTTTCACCTCCTGGGAGTGTAAACGCGGAGAATTTATTCCTATAGATGAGCCATTTTCATCCATAGACATGTTTTATTGTTAGATATTAATATCATGTCAGTGTGCATTCATCACAAGACAGAAACTAAGCTGGCTGTGGTGGCCCACGCCTGTGATCCTAGCAGTCTGGGAGGGTGAAGCAGGAGGGTGGCAAATTCCAGCCCCGCCTGGGCAACCTAGCAAGACGGTGTCAAGATACAACTTTTTAAAAGGGCTAGGGATGTAGCTCGGTGAGAAGCCCCTGGGTTCAATCCCCTGTACTGTGAAATAAAAAAGTAGAAAGTGTCTCTTTTCCACATTCATTCAATAAGGATTCTGTGGGCACCTACTGGAACATAGCCCAGTTTCCTTGTGCTTAGTTTGCACCTGTTGTCTCTTCCAATGTTCTGTAAACTCTGAGCAAGTGTCCAGCCCTGCCTCAGTCACTGGGGAGACAGATAACACCGAGGACCAAGTTCATTGATTTCACCCTTTTGGAGGCAACACAGTGCAAAATGGAAAGAGGAGAGTTTGGAAAAATAGGAGACAATTGCTTTGGAGTCAGACACCAAGGACAGCAACCCCACTGAACCTCTTTTCTCATGTGGGGATAACTTGTAAGGAGTAAAGACCATGTAGGTGCTCAGTAGATAATGGCTGTTCCAAGAATGTTTTATTTGTTTTTTGAGACAGGGCCTCAGCCCAGGCTGGCCCTCAACTTGCCCCCAATCCTCCTGCCTCAGCCTCCCGAGTGCTGAGATGACAGGCATGCACCACCACTCCTGATGGAAAAGGAATTTCCAACAGATTGAAGAGGAGGACACCTCATGCACCCAGGAAAATGATATGTGAGCTAAGTCCTAAGGGACAGGTAGAAAGCCAGGCAGAGAGGGGCATGTGTGAAAGTGTTCATAGCTCACAACCAGTTTCTTTGTGGCTGTGGCTGACAGGTTAGCAGATGGGGTGGGACATAGTATCGGGTCAATTTATGAGGGACCTCAATACATATTAAAGAATTTGGGCTTTTCACATAGTTACAGGAAGCCAACAAAAGATTTTGAGCAACGCTGAGATGCAGTGGCCGTTACACTTTTAGGAAGCTCAGTCCTTGCAGAAGTGTAGGTGAATGGAAGGATGGATTAGATGGAAGGAATCCAGAAGGGTAAGACCGAAATAATCCAAGTGTGAATGGAATCGAAACCCTTGGGATTTTATAATGGATCAGATACTATCTGAAGGGCTGGCATGGAACACAGGGCAGAGATTAGGATGATTCACATTCCTCCGTTGGGCAGTTTCCTCAGTGTTACTCACTCTTGGAGTACAGAAGCGCCTGGGGATGTTGGACAGGGGTAGCACCAGCCTGGCACGCACAAGGCCTGGGTTCCGTCTCCAGCACCACACAAAAAATGAAAGACACTGAGGAGGTCTGGGGTCAGTTTGCTTTTTTGGTTTCATAGCGTATCGTCTACTTAAAGTGTACAACTCAGTGGTTTTTGGTATATTTTCACAATTGTATAGCCATCTTTACTATCCAGTTCCAGAACATTTTCATCTTCCTCGGGCTAAAAAGAAACCCTGTACCCATTGAACCTCAAAGCACACTCATTTCTCCATCCTCCCCAGCCCTGGTAAACCACTGATCTATCTCTCCTCTCCACTTCCCTTTTTTGGACAGTTATATAGATGAGGTTGTGCAGTATGTAGTATTTTGTGTCTGGCTTCTTTCACATAGCCTCTTGTTTCCATGACTCATAATTTGGGAGTTTTATTCATTGATAAGCATCTTTTTTATTTTATTTATTTATGTTTGAGACAGAGTCTTGCTCTGCAGTTCAGGCTGACCTTGAACTCACTATGGAGCCCAGGCTGGCCTTGAACTCTGCAGTCCTGCCTCGGCTTCCTGAGTCTGGGATTAAGGGTATGTGCCACCACACATTTAAGCCATGTGAGGCCCTGTTGGGGTTACAGCAGTGAACAGGACTGACTCTTCCCATGCCCCTCCCAGCTTAGTACAGCGTGTCCTTGTTAGTGTTATGCCAGTCTGTGGCTTGCTGTAAAGGACACATTAGAGGAAGTAGTCCAGGGAAAGCCTCCAGGAAGGTGACATTTGAACTGAGACCCAAATATTATACCAAGGAGCCCACTTACGTCCGTCTCTGAGGGCAGAGGCCTTGTGAAGAGGAGTCGAGTCCAAGGGCCTGGGAGATTCCAGGGCAGACATCAGTGTCAGGTGTGTGTTCAAGGTCTGCAGCCCCGGCTACAGGGGCAGGTTTGGAAGGTAGGGAACTCGGGAATGAAGAGGGTGGCACTGAGAAGCCCCAGGGATGGAAGCCCTGGAGGAGTGGGGGAGACAAGGCTGTTCGAACCTCATGGGAGGACGGGAAAGAGACAGCATGAAGAGGTGTTAAGATCTAAGCTATTTGAATAGTAAATACTTTTCAGGGTCTTAAAGAAAGCAGTGGTTTGAAGTGGTTTGGCCCACATAGAAGTGTTTAACAACCAGCATAACTGCTAGCTTACATTCTCAGCACATCCTCATTTAATCCTGGTGTTCAGAAGATTGACTTTAGCCTCTGGGTTCCTCAGATCTGAACTGCTTTCTCTCACACTTTTTTTTTTAAGAGTTTTATTTCTAAATTTTTTTTTTTATGTACCGGGAATTTTTTTTTTTATGGTACCGGGAATCGAACTTGGGTCCTTGCGCTTACAGGGCAGGCGGTGGAATCACTGAGCTAAATCCCTGGCCCTCTCTCACACTTTTAACAACTACAAACTCCCTGAACCCCAAGGCTGTCTGTTCATCTTTTCCTGTGTTCACAGATTTCTTTCCTCTCTTCGTAATTTTGTAAATGTTTTTGATGAGTGCTGCCATCAGATAGGATGCAGTTTAAGTTGTAAAAAAAAAGTTTGAATTTATTGGGGTCAATTTGGATTGTTTTTTAATCAAATTTCTTTCTTTTAATATTTACAGTGGCGCTGGGCAGGAAGTAGGACGGTCATGCATTATCCTAGAGTTCAAAGGAAGAAAAATAATGGTAATCATCATCGTCACCACCATCATCGTTATTGGTCCCAGGCCTGGAACCCAAGGCCTGGAGCCACTAAGCTTGTCCTGTACCGTGGTCCACTGTTGAGGTTGACAGTACGGCTCTGCCCGTTGGGTGTCAGCTCTTCTGTAGTGGACCAGTTGTCAGTTTCGCTCCCAGAAAGATGTTCTACTGCATGCAGTCAGTGAGAAAAACTAATACACACTTCTACTTAGGAGTCTCTCAGAACATTAAGTCAGCCAGGAAGACGGGTGGATAATGTTGATAGTTTTACAGTCTGTCAACTAGAGCTCCTGAACTCTTGTTTCTCCGAAGTCCTTGGTTGACATCGGCTGCTCTGAGCCCATGTTCTTGCCTGAGAGGTTGAGGGATTAGCGGACATGGTTTCTTTTTTTTTTTTGCACTGCCAGGGATTGAACCCACGGCTTGCTAGGCAAGTGCTCTGCCCTGAGCTGCCTCCCCAGCCCCAGGAAGAGATGGTCTCTGAGGTGCATCCTGAAAAGACAGTGCCCATCGCCAGTTTCCTGTGCTTCCTGTCTCCTTTGCTACTTCTCCCAGTGCTAAAGAACAAGTATTTGTCAGGCACACTCATTGCTGGGAATTATTCCCTATAAAATAAGTGCATCTTTAATGCCAACCCTTAAGAACTTGTCCCCAAATGCCTTTCCTGTCAGGGAGGTGTCTGGTTTCTAGTTACTGTCTTCTCACAGTGGCCAGGTGTGGTGGTAGTAAATCTACATGTACAATTTTTAATTTTTTTTCCCAGTACTGGGAATCAAACTCAGGACCTCATGCCTGCAAGGCAGGCGCAGTGGCCCTGAGCTACATCCCCGGCCACATGTACACTTTTAAAGTCTCATCTTTGATATTAGAAACCATCTTCTGATATCAAAGTTCTTGAACAAGAGTTACTGTATTTTAGAGTGACCACCAAAAGTAGCTGGAAAGGTAGCTTGTATTTTGCATTCTGTGGCCCTAAGTGTGAGCTTCTTTTTTCCTCTTAGGATTTGTTTGTTTGTTTGTTTGTTTGTTTTTTGAGACAGGGTCTCACTATGTAGCTCAAGCTGGCCTTCAACTCACTGTGTAGCCCAGGCTGGCCTCAAACTTGTGGCAGTCCACCTGCCTCAGCCTCTGGAGTTCTAGGATTAGAGTCACATGCCCAGTTGGAGCTGTATTTTTAATTTGGGAAATAGGAATTGTTACTGTCACTATTGCCATGTTTAGTAAGAGTTGCGTCTCAGGTGCTCCTGTATGAAATCTTGTCTTGATTATGCAGGCGGTGGATCAGTTGCATTATTGTCTGTTTGCTGAGTGAATTTCCCTGAACCATGTAGAATACTGATCGTTTCCTCTCTCTCAGCTGGACTGTGGGATCCACCCTGGCCTGGAAGGAATGGATGCTCTTCCATACATCGATTTGATTGACCCTGCCGAGATTGATCTCCTGTTAATTAGTCAGTAAGTCCATTAGTTTTGTTGTTAAAGGAATGATAACATCAGTGTTTTGTTGTTTTTGTTTTTTGTTTTTTGTTTTTTTGGTACCGGGGATCGAACTTGGGTCCTTGCACTTGTGCAGCAGGCAGCAAAACCGCTAAGCTAAATCCCCGGCCCAACATCAGTGTTTTTCAGACTCCTACTGCTAAGATCATTCTTAACCAGATTTTGAGATTTTGGTCTTTTAAAAAAATATATTCTATGGGCCTTAGCTCAGTGGTTCCACTGCCTTCTTCACAAGTGCAAGGTCCCGAGTTTGATCCCCAGTACCAAAAAAAAAAATTTATTTATATATATATATATATATATATATATATATATATATATATATATATATGAAAATATTTTTTCTACCAAGAAACACTGCAGTTGGGTGTGGTGGGGCACAAAGTGTAATCCCAGCACTTGGGAGGCAGAGGCAGGAGGATTTCAGCGAGTTTAGGATCAGCCTGGACTAAATAGTAAGACCTTGTTTCAAAAAAAAGGTATTGCAAGGACTGGGGATTTAGCTCAGTGGTTCTGCTGCCCGCCCCGCAAGGGCAAGGACCCAAGTTCCATCCCTGGTACCAAAAAAGCTATTGCAAATATCTAAACCTGCACAAACACCCCATTTTGTCATAGATTAGAGAAGTTTACTATGACAAACAAACTTACCTACCTCCTCGTGGAATCTAATTAGGAACAGGGAAGGAGATTGTGTATACCTTGAATTGTTGTCAAATCTGAGACCAAGAAAGCCTGATCCAGAGCCAGGTGTGGTGGCTGATGTATACCTGTAATCCCTGCCCTCAGAAGGCTGAGGCGGGTGAAGGCCAGCCTGGGCTACATAGCGAGACGCTGTCTCAAAACAAATAAATGCTTTTAAGTATTTTTCCTATACTTGAATTATATATATCATTCCTTCCTCTTGGTTTTCTGAAAATTTCCCTATGTAATTTTTACATAAAACTTTTTGTTCATTGAGCAACAATTTTATTACCTATAGTCCATGGCGAATGGTGCTTTAAGAATCTCCCCAATTTCTTTGTTTCCGGAAGTTTCCACTTGGATCACTGTGGTGCGTTGCCCTGGTTTCTGCAGAAGACAAGCTTCAAAGGAAGGACATTTATGACTCACGCCACCAAAGCCATTTACAGATGGCTTCTGTCGGATTACGTCAAAGTCAGGTGAGTCACCTTACTGCTCCTTGGGTTCCGAAGCCAGACTGTTCAGTGCTTCAGAAGCAGGCGCTCCTCAGTCTCAAGGACAGTGGGAATGTAGGCATTCGGCAACAAGCCCCTAAACGTGTGTTGGCACCTTCTGACTTTTTGTCTTTTGTTTTTTTTTCTGGTCCTGGGGATCAAACTCAGGATCTTGCAATTCAAGGCAGGCGCAGCACCACTGAACTAAATCCCCAGCCCTATGTCCTTTTCAATTTTTGGTAAACTTTGTGAACTATCAGTGCGTTAGAAATGCACTGTAAAGCCGGCCTGGCATCCCAGCACTCGGGAGACTGAGGCAGGAGAGTCACCACAAATTCCAGGCCAGCCTGGACTACATAGCCATACCCCGTCTCAGAAAACCAAAGGGCCGGGAATTTAGCTCAGTGGTTCTGTCGCCTGCCTCACAAGTGCAAGGACCCGAGTTTGATCCCTGGTACCAAAAAAGAAAGAAAGAAAAGAGTACTTTATCTTAATTTACTTTAAGTTTTACTTAAAATTGAGAATACTTTGAATTTATTGTCTAGCTTTGTGATTATGCACAACAAACATTTTTATTATAATCACAAATTCTCAACAGCACACTTCATGTACTGTATTTTCCAGAAATACCTTCACGGTTGTGTCACCCACAACTTCTTTGAGCTCAGACTTACTAGGAAACGATACTCTTAACTCTTTCTGTTGGCATCTTACAGCAACATATCAGCAGATGACATGCTCTACACCGAGACAGACCTGGAGGAGAGCATGGACAAAATCGAAACGATCAACTTTCACGAAGTGAAGGAGGTGGCGGGGATCAAGTTCTGGTGTTACCACGCCGGCCACGTGCTGGGAGCCGCCATGTTCATGATCGAGATCGCAGGCGTGAAGGTGCTTCCTGGCCCGGGCCCTGTGTCCTGAGAGAAGTCGGCATAGCTGGGCATGGCAGGCACACCTCATCCCAGCACTAGAGAGGCTGAGGCAGGAGGATCACAAGTTCAAGCAACTTAGTGAGACCCTGTCTTGAAATAAAACAGTTTTTTAAATGGGCTGGAGATGTAGCTCAGTGTGAGGGCCCTGGGTTCAGTCCTAAAACTAAAAACAAACAAAAAACCCTGTGGAAATATGGGTGAGCTAAAAGGTTTTGAGACTGGCACAGGATCCTGCATCTGGCAGAACTTTTAAAAATACTCACTGAATGAAGTCGAAGGTGTGGCCGGCTTTCCCGAGTTCCACAGGTGACTTGGCCACGAAGCCAGAGTTGAGCACCAGTGTCCTCCGTGCCGTGGCCTCTGCTTTCTGTGGCTGCCTGCCTAGTGGCGACTCCACTGTGCTGAATCACAGTGTATCAGCAAATCATTCTTGTTTGATTCAGACCATTGAAAATGAGGAGGGGCCAGGGCTTTAGCTTAGAGGCGCCACGCCTGCCTCGCAAGCGCATGGTCCTGAGTTCAATCTTGGTACCAACAAAAAATTTAGTAGGAAATAGCACATGTGCTGGTCTGATTTCTGTTCAGAATCGGGTGCGAAGCCCATACCCTCTCCTCAGGCAGTGCCCCAGTTCCTCTGGGGAGTCCTTTCCACCCAGCCTGTCCTTCTCACTAATTCGGAGCCCTGCCCAAGTTCCCCAGTGTAGAGTTCGCTTTGAGGGTGCGGCGCACAGGGTGATCCACGGGTGATCCTAACTAGGTCGCACATGTTGCCTTGGACACAGCGTTACCCCTAAATCTCCTCAGGTGTACCCTATCTTTTTAAATTGAATTTTGCTGTCAGAGTTCACAAAATTAACATGTTCGCTAGCAAAATTACCTTCCCCAAATCCTAAGTGCGCTTCTATCTTTTTTAATCTTTTCACAGCTTTTGTACACAGGCGATTTCTCGAGGCAGGAAGACCGACACCTGATGGCAGCCGAAATCCCCAACATCAAGCCGGATATTCTGATCATCGTAAGTGGGAATGTGCTGTGCTGTAGTTACTGTAATGGAAGCAGAATTTTTTCTCATGGAAAAAAATCAGTCTTGCATTCATAGTGTCACTGGATATAAACTGGGTTTTCTTTGCACGAGAGTTTTCGGCTGCTCTTTGCACCGCTCCTCCGCCTCCTGTTCCACGGTGGTGGTACCCTGGGGTCCGAGACATCAGGCTGGCTCTGGCCAGCTGCTTTTAAACTGGGGCGCCTCCTCCCTGTCTCCTGAACATTTTCACTGGTGTGAGTCACCCCATATTTGTCAGAGAGTGTCTTCAAGGCTGTTTTAGAAATACAGTGTCCCCACTGCCTCTGCCCTGGTGCCTGTCTGTGTCCCTTTGCACGTGTGCACTGCCTGTCTCTGCACATTAAGTGTCCCATCTGCACAGTAGGTTGCAAGTCCTTTGGAAACAAGGAAGGGAACCGTGGGGATCCTGAGGCACAGGCTAGAGGCTGCGTGTTGGTGACAGTGCCGCCCAGTGGCCCTACGTGAGTGTCAGGTGCACTTGGCTCGGGGCCAAAGAGCTGTGTCTCCCCTTCCTACCTCCTGCAGCCCCAGCCGCCCGTGAGGGCCCAGTGGCTGTCACCATGCACAGTGGGTTCCATGTGACTGCTCGTGGTCCACCCAGCACGGAAGCCGACCTCTAAGGAAAGTCATGTTCACAGCAGCAGGAAATTTAGAGCAGTGCTTCTCAATCTTCAGTGCCTGCATGGACACAGAGCACAGGCTGGCTGGGTCTTCCCAGTCTGCGTGTCTGCTGAGCTCCCTGGGAGCTGGTGCCCCCCGGGGACGCCCTTGAACAGAGGCAGAAGTGGCACAGGCCTGAAAGCCCAGGGTAGCAAGATTATCTTGATGGGAGAAGGTACATTTCTGCATGCGTGGACTGTTCCCTCTTCCATTTTCTAGAACCCTCTCGTTAGATCTGAGCGCGGTGTCTTATTTGTTCTTTTCCAATTGCTCTTGTGACAGAACACGCAGGTAAACAGTGTGCAAAGTGAGGAACTGAGTCTGCCTCGCTGCCTGCCCTTGCTGCTGACTTTTGAATTCTTGAGGCTCATGGTCCCAGTTTGACATGTCTGATCTTTGCTTAGGAATCGACCTACGGGACCCACATCCATGAGAAGCGCGAGGAGCGAGAGGCGAGGTTCTGCAACACTGTTCACGACATCGTCAACAGGGGTGGCAGGGGCCTCATCCCTGTCTTCGCTCTCGGAAGGGCTCAGGAGCTGCTCCTGATTCTGGGTACGTGCCTCCTTTGCCCTGGGGAGACGACCAGACCGCACATCCTTCTCCCCAGGTAACTCGAGGGCCTTGGAGGAGTCATCCCACCGCTCTGGGCTCGGCTCCTTCACTGAGAAGTGGGAGTTGGTCCCAGGAGCCTTGCGTGTCTAGCTCTGAGGAAAGAGCTAGAAGTGACAGCTCCTGAGCACTCCCTCAGGCTGCCATCTGACAGCGACAAGACAAGCAATGTCCCTGTTACACTAGGAGGGAAGCAAATGAGGAAGTGGAAGGCGTGACCCAGGGCAGAGCAAATCTGTGACAGAAACCAGATTTTCTAGAAGCCGTGTTTTCCAAATCTGAATCCAGTCCAGTCTTCTGATCTGGTTTGGTCCTCTTTTCTAACTGCAAGTCCTCTTAGTCCTTAAGAGACTTAAAATGAAGTATCCAGAACCAGCAGAGGAGGTTAGGAAGGTAAACAGTCTCCCCAAGCTGCCCAGGCTGGGCTTGAACTTTCCATCCTCCTGCCTTAGCCTCCCAGAGTGCTGGGATTATAGGTGTGCACCACCACACCCGGCTTCATGCTCCTTAAAATCTACTTGTGTGATACTCTGTCCTGGTGCCTGAATGTTTAAAATTTTAAGGATGAGTGTCTCATTGACTGGCGCCGCTGGCTTCTCCCTCAACCCCTCCAGATGAGTACTGGCAGAACCACCCCGAGCTGCATGACATCCCCATCTACTACGCGTCATCCTTGGCCAAGAAGTGCATGGCAGTGTACCAGACCTACGTCCACGCCATGAACGACAAGATCCGGAAGCAGATCAATATCAACAACCCCTTTGTGTTCAAGCACATCAGTAACCTCAAGGTGAGCGCCTGGGGGCTGGTGGGTGCCATGGGTGTTGGCTCCGCCTTCACCTGCCTGCAGGTGCGTCTCAGCCCAGAGAACCGCTCCAGCTGGCTCTTGCTTTTAGCAGATTCTGTGCTTGCTCCAAGTCTGCACACATGGCCAGGATTTACAGCCACTAAATAACTTGCATTGCTCTTGCCAGAGGGGTGAAAGGAAAATGTCTTGGGTTCCGTGTTAAGTTTCTCCTCTCTCGTGCAGGCTCCATAGGTGAAAGTTTCCATATGTTCACTTTTCAAGAGCATTTAGTACGATCTTTGTCAAATTCATTAAAAATGCATTGATTTGCCCTCATTGATACGATAATTATAATGAAATCATGCGTGTCCAAAATAATGTAAATCGTAAGTGGTCTTCTAGTTGTAAATAGCTTGCTTTGTAAGGCTGATTTTTAAAGGTAATTGCTTAAGAATTAGAGCCAAGTTTCCCACAGAAACAGTGTTAAACTTTTTTTATTTTGGTACCAGGCATCAAACTCAGGACCTCGCACTTGCCTGGCAGGACTTGTGCCGCTGAGCTAAATCCCCCGGTCCTTAAACTTTTGATTAAATTTCCAGGCACGCTGAAAATACTTGAGACGTATGCAAGGCCTTTATGAGCCCTTGGGAACGTTCTTTTGGGGTTCGGTCTCGGATGGATCGAAACCCCTTGACTCTAGGTTTCTGCCTCCCTCCTAGGGTTGGTCCTGGTGGCCCTTTAGCTACATGTACAAAGTGTTTCTGGGGTTTTTTGTGAGATTTTTGGTTTTTTATAGACATGGTCTCTCTCTGTAGTCCACCTTGGCCTTGAACTCACTATGTAGCCCAGGCTGGTCTCAAACTAGCAGCGATCCTCCTGCCTCGGCCTCCCAAGTGCTGGGATGACTGGCATGCGCCACCACGCCGGGCTGCGTGTAGAGAGTTTTGAAGATCACTGTAAGCTCTCTGGTCTTAGTTACTTGGACTTCCTGTCATTCCATCCTGAACCGTCAGGAGCTTGGCCAGTGCACTGCTATGTCTGCTGGTCCCGTGAGGTCACTTGGGCAGCATGGTTAGTCTCTAGCTCACTTCCTGTTACTGTGTCCGAGTGCTTCGTGGGCCTGCTGGCTGCTGTGCCTCACCGTGCCTGTCTCCCGCAGAGCATGGACCACTTCGATGACATCGGCCCCAGTGTCGTCATGGCCTCGCCAGGCATGATGCAGAGTGGCCTCTCCAGGGAGCTCTTCGAGAGCTGGTGCACTGACAAGAGGAACGGCGTCATCATTGCGGGGTACTGTGTGGAAGGGACGCTGGCCAAGGTCAGTCAGGGTCCCCGCGCCGCGTCCCTGTCAGCCGCACAGGCGCCAGGGTCCCCATGTTCTTCTGTTGAAGTGGCTCCTAAATGACCAAGTTCTGACTGTGACGGCCGAGGATGGAAGTGGTCTTAAGGCTGAATTATGCAGTTACTCCACGGAATGATAAAACACCCCAGATATATCAGAGCATTTTATTTTATGTTATGTTATGTTATGTTATGTTATTGACAAGGTCTCTGTATGTAGTTTAGGCTGCCCTTGAACTCACTATGTAGTCCAGGCTGGCTTTGAACTCCTGGCCACCCTCCTGCCTCAGCCTCCTGAGTGCTGGGATCACAGGTGTGTGCCACCACGCCCCGCACATGTTCTTTTAAACAGCTGTAGAATGTGCATCTTCGGTTGGTATAAAATGGCTAATACGAGCTGTTAGGGTGATGTTTAGAGAATACGTGTAAAACCTTAGAGGTAAAGTATAGATGTCCAGGCGTCACATTCTCTTCTTTTCTTACCAGTGACATCTGTTTTATTTATTGCTTATTCATGTATTTATTCACTTCTACTATTGCAGTGCCAGGGGAACCCAGGGCCTTGCATTGCTAGCCAGGCATTCTAGCACTGAGCTACATCCCCAGCCCTGTCTGAGACAGGGTCTCATCAAGTTGCCCAGGGTGGCCTCTAACTTTGCGATCGCCCTGCCTCAGCCTCCCAATTACACTAGCTGAGATTAAAGCAAGCACCACTGTACTTAGCAACATCTGTTGTATGTTGAAAAATACAGTGTGACCGTTTATTTGCTTGTTTTTCATTACTTTACCATACTGCACCATCATTTAGAGTGTGTGTTAGAAAACATTTCCAGAACAGGGGTCCTGACATGTGACGGGAGTTCAGAGCGGGCGCAGGGAGGGCACGTTGCTCTTCCTGCCAGAGTTTGCGTCTTGGCAGCAGCTGCTCTCGCTGACTGATGGTTCAGTGCTCAAGGAAACGGCGTCAGACACTTACTAAGTGAGCAGTTAGACTGGGCAGAGGGTCCTACATTAACGTAAGCATCTGTGGCTGTGAGAGAACATGGAAACACCTTTGCTTTTCTAATGGCACAGTTTGTTTTGTCTTCTTGTATTTGTTTCTAACAGCATATCATGTCTGAGCCCGAGGAAATCGCCACCATGTCTGGACAGAAGTTACCACTGAAAATGTCTGTTGACTACATTTCTTTCTCTGCTCACACAGATTACCAGCAAACCAGTGAATTTATCCGCGCTCTGAAACCCCCCCATGTGGTGAGTCTGTGGGATTCAGGAGGAAAGTGAACCCCAAAGCCCGTGTAGCACTTTTTGCAGACAGCTCTGCGCCTGGACTGGTTCCGACCTTCCTGCCCCTCTGAGCTGCCACTGCACACTTCTGTTTCCTCACGGACACAGCTCCTTCCATCCGGGCCAGCCCCGGTGTTAGTGTTCTTTCTGTTCTCTGTCACCTCCTCCGTAACGCAAGGGCTGGGCCCAGGAGGGTGACTGCTGTACAGCTCAGGTCCCCTTCCTGCGGCGCCTGCTGTGGTCAGTGGTTAATAGTACTGCTAACTAGTACAAGGAGAGGAGAGAGTAAGTCGTGTAAAAGCTCAAGAGTTAAACAGATGCAAGTCATGTTACTCTGAGACATGTTCATATTTTTAAGTTTTGTGTAACTGTTAAAAGTCGGGGTTGTATATTTGGGTGGACTTAGGAAGAGGGGTAAGCTGAGAATCGTCCACTGCTGATTGGAAGAACATAGTGGAACTTGTGTCTGTGGAAAGGACAAGAAGTTCTCTTTCTGAATGCACTGAAAAGTTATTTTAAAGGACATGGCCTTTTGTTAGTTTTGTTTGTTTGTTGTTGGTAAAATCTACACAACTTAAAATTCACCCTTCCAGCATTGGTAGATGTCTGTAATTCAGTGGCACTGTCCCCAGGCTTGGCTTTCCAGCCTTTTCCTTCCTCCTGGGAGAAACTAAGCAGGGATTCCATCCCTTCTCCTCAGCCTTGGGTGACCCACTTCCTGTCCCATGCGAGGTTCACACGTCCTTGGGGTCTTTGTAAGGCTCATTGGTGCCACAGCCCGGGCCAGAATGCCAGGATTCCTGCCTCTGTGGCCCAGTAACCTCCACTGCAGGGAGATCGCTGTGTGCCCACTGCTGTCGCCGGCTCTGGGCTTACTTCCCCTTCTAGTTTTATGAGTGCTAACTCACTGTGGCTGTGACTCCCTTTCTTTCTCTTTTATTCAGCACTGGGAATCGAACCCAGATCTTCACACTGACCTACCTCCCTGGTCCATCGTAGTTTTTATTTTGAGACAGTCTCTCACAGTTCCCCAGGCTGAGCTCAAATTATGATCCTCCTGCCTCAGCCTTCTGCCCTACCACACCTGGCACATAAGGCTCTTTTGAAGCCAGTGATAATGAGGCTGTCTATACAGTTTTGACTGGCTGGAGGTCATTAAAAAGTACTAAAGTTTCATAACTGCAAGTATGCTCCCATTTCATGAATTTAACTAGGAGTTCGGTGAAGGACCAGTATTCGTCTGAACGATGTCTCCCTGTGCTCTTCTCCACAGATTTTAGTCCATGGAGAGCAGAATGAGATGGCCAGGCTGAAAGCAGCACTCATTCGAGAGTATGAAGACAATGATGAGGTTCACATAGAGGTGCACAACCCTCGGAATACAGAGGCTGTGACCTTAAACTTCAGGGGAGAAAAACTAGCCAAGGTAAACAATGATGGTTGCTGACCCCAGCCGTGGTGCCTTAGGGAACAAGATTCTTTTTTTTTTTTTTTTGAGACAGGATTTCACTATGTAGCCCAGGCTGGTCTCAAACTTGTAGTGATCTTCCTGCCTCAGCCTCCTGAGTGCTGGGATCACAGGTGTGCACCACCACACCTGACAGGGAAGAATCTTCTTAAGAAAAATAGACCTTCTTTTTCCATTTTTAATCCAGCCTAAATTATAGATGTCTTTGTGTTAACGCAGTTGTAAAACACAATTTTTAATACACTTTTTTTGTGATACTCAGAGCCTTTGCACTGAGCTACATCCCGGCTCCTTTTTGTTTTGTGTTTGTTGACAGTGTCTGGCTTGGTCATCAAGTCGCCCAAACTGAGCTCAGACTTTTTTTAGTCCATGATTCCAGTCCTTGTGTGGGGCTGGCGCATGCACAGACCGCACTGTGGTTTTTTGCCATCCCCCCCCGCCCTTCTTCCCTTCCCTCTGGCCCCTGCCCCTGCTCCTTTGCCAGAGATTTGTCTCCATTTCCTATGATCTGTCTTTTAGAAAATAGACCTTCCTTAATGAAATCCAGACAGAGTCCTTGTTTCTGTCCACTTGGTACTCTCCAGGGACTTTAGCCTGGTGCTGCGTAGGCTTCTTGCGGTTCTCCCACGTCATTTCCTCAGGTGGAAAATCTTCAGCTAGATGAGATCTTTGTGGTTGATTCGGATCAATCGCCTTTAACCCCTCTACCACTTGCTTTTGCTTCCCACGGCTGAGGGTGAACAAAGCCCATCCATTGTTCCCACCTCCGGTGAGGTGCTGTCCCCTGTGTCATTTTCCCTGAGAATCCAGAGCCAGGCCCGGTATCTCCAGGCAGGTGTGCTTTTGGGGGTTAAGGCGTGTATCAAAGGTGGTCTTTCTGAGGATTAGTCACTTGTTGGTAAAATGCGATATTTTTAGAATTTAAAAGTGAAATAGGTAAGAAAAACCTTACCTGGGATTTTAGAGGGATTCCAGACAACACTTCGTTTTTAATCTCTGTTGAGCAAAGTCTTTTTAAGATGTTTCTAAGGCAGATGTGTGTGTGCATGTGCGTGTCCAGGGGATGACCAAACACAGAAAAGTAAGAGCAAGCCTAGGTTGGTTGTTCTCTCCTCGAGCATGGCATCCCCAGCAAAGTCCTTTTCAGCAAGTCACGGGCACCAAGGAGAGGCCCTGGGCAGCCTGGGGACACTGTGCTATCCCCACTCACAGCTCTGAGAGCCAGGGCATCTCAGCCTGGCTGCCTTGCTCCTGTGAGGAACATGAGGGGAGCGTCCTTTGTCTCCTCAAATCCCTTCATTTGTACTCAAGAGATATTCTATTTAAGAGTGGGTTTCAGGGTTGGGGATTTAGCTCAGTGGTTCCACCGCCTGTCCCGAAAGCGCAAGGACCCGAGTTTGATCCCTGGTACCAAAAAAAAAAGTGGGTTTCAGCCAGGTGTGGAGGTGCACACCTGTGATCCCAGGCACCTGCGTGGCTGAGGCAGGAGAATCCCAATTTGGAACCCAGCCTGGGGAGCTTAATGACTTGGCCAGACCCTGTCTCAAAATAAAAAATCAACAGAGCACTTCGGGTATAACTCAGTGCTAAAGCCCTGGGGTCCATCCCCAGCTCTGCAAAAAAGAAGGTAACAGTTTGCATTTTTCATGGTTAAACTCCGTGCTGTTCATAGTTACAGTGTCTAATGGTCATCATTGTGACCGTGTTTGCTTCTCAATAGGTCATGGGCTTTTTAGCAGACAAAAAGCCAGAACAAGGCCAGCGGGTCTCAGGAATTCTTGTTAAGAGAAACTTCAATTATCACATCCTTTCTCCTTGTGACCTGTCCAGTAAGTACATTCTTCACTCCCAAATATGACTTGATTTTCGCGTTGGAAGGAAATCTATGAAAACTCCTCTTCCTCTAGTGGCCAAAATTTGAGTAACACCCACATAATAAAAAAAGGAACGGGTGAAAGTAATCTAACTTGCTCTGTGGAAACAGAAATCTCCCCTGAACTACTGAAACAATAAGAAAAGTGTTTGTGAACTCGGTCTTCTTCTTACTCAGAACAAATGCGCCCTGAGGAGGTGACCTCTCCTGCTGGCCCCTGGCTGGGCGGGTCTCCTCTCCACCTCCTACCACACAGCTGTGTGCTTCGATTTTCTGAAGCGCCTGCCCTTCCCAGTAAGCATTTTGTTCTTCCATGACTGGAGTTGGGTGTTTTTTTTTTTCTTTGTTTGGTTTGTTTTTGGTTTTTGAGACGGTCTCACTGTGTAGTCCAGGCTGCCCTTGAACTTCCAGCGATCCTCCTGCCTCAGCCTCTTGAGTGCTGGGATTGGGGGTTTTGTTTTGTGCTGGGGGTCAAGCCAGGGCCCTGTGCTGCAGAGCACAGGCACCCAGTCCTGCGTGGCTGTCAGCTTCCATCGCTTGCTGGCCTGTCTGTTGTGTGCCATTCCGGAAGAATGATCAAGAATAGGTGGACAAGGGCCTGGGATTTAGCTCAGCGGTTCCACAGCCTGCCTCAAAAGTGCAAGGACCCGAGTTCGATCCCCGGTACCAAAAACAAACAAAACAAAACAAAAAAAGTAATGGCCTATTAATTTCACAAAATATTGGGTTTCATTGCACAGAATACATTTCCGTTGTATCCATCTCCTCTGTTTCCTTTGAAAGGGGAATCTGAATGTAAAGCCTGCTTTTTATGTTGCCTTGGAACCTCTCTGCAGGGAAATAATGCCAACCACATAGCCCAGACAAATTGTCACCTGAGGCTCTTGCAGGGAGAGGTGGAAATTTGCACAAAGCCAGAGAGGACATTTCAGTCTAAACTGCTTTTTCTCAGTTTGTGAACGTTTCCGTGTGAGTCCTGCATCACTCGGCTCTCACCCTCTAGGGCGCACTCTCTACTTGGTGCGGCTAGGCTGTCATGGCATCGGGCTGATAATCGCCTATGCTCTCCGAAGCTCACAGGGGCCTCACATCGCCTGGCCCTGGGCGGGGCAGACAGTGGCGGCAGCGCAGGTCTCAGAGCAGCTCAGCAATAGCACAGTGCACGTTTTGCACGCGAGGCCGGATAGACAGGCACCTGTGGCCACAGTGAAGGCTGCACTGGGGGCCCGGCAGGAGGGAGGCCTGAGAGAGTCTGGGGATGGTATCCCGGATGAGGGATGAGGGCGTTTTCCTGTAATGGGTGGGGTCAGCAGGGAACCATAGGGGTGTCTCGCCAGCTCACAAGAATTCGTTCTCGTTTATTATACTTTTTTTTTTTAACCCTGCTCTGTGTTTGCAAATCACATTTTATGAACCTGGCATGGTTTCTAAAAGTAGCTCTCCTCACTTTCTTGTAGATTACACCGACCTGGCCATGAGCACCGTGAAGCAGACCCAGGCCATCCCCTACACTGGGCCCTTCCACCTGCTGTCTTACCAGCTGCAGAAACTGACAGGTGTGTGTGCTGGAACCCAGTCGCACTTCAGCCTCTGTAGCAGGCCGCCCTGTGTGGAGGAGCAGGTGTCACTCCCCTCAGTGACTGCCTCAATTCTGTTTGCCCTGCACCTGGTCACCTGTAGGAGACAACACAAGTGTTTTAAAGTCCCATCTTACCCCTTCCTGGATAATTCCAGAAACATCACTAGGATTTGTTCCCTGTGTATAAAATCTGTTTTGTTGACTATACATAAATTTTACCTAGTTTTTTTCTTTGCTCAATGAAAATGATTTTCCCGGTTCCATCAGTACCAGTCTGGAGAGCAGGTTTTATTTTATTTATTTTTATTTTTTTAGAGCAGGTTTTATAGGAGCTCATGGCCATTGGGCGAAGGCCACTGAGAGAATAAACCTGTTCCATCTGGGCTGGGCGTGGTCGCGCACACCTGTCATCCCAGCACTTGGGAGGGAGGTTGAGGCAGGAGGATTGCTGTGAGTTCGAGGCCAGCCAGGGTGACAGGGTGAGACCCTGTCTCAAACCAATAAAAACAAACCTATATTGGGCCGGGGATTTAGCTCAGTGGTTTCGCTGCCTGCTGCACAAGCGCAAGGACCTGAGTTCAATCCCTGGTACCAAAAAAAAAAAAAAAAAACACCTATATTATTTGGTTTGGCATTTTATTTATGTATTTATTTTCTTTTTTTGGTGCCAGGGATCAAACTGGGGTCCTTGTGCTTGCAAAGCAGGTGGCGGAACCACTGAGCTAAATCCCTGGCCCTGGTTTGGCATTTTGATAAAGATCTTTAGGTATTAACATATTGAGGGCTAATGACAAAGCTCTGTGCTTTCTAATTAAGCAAGAACACTCTGGGGCTAAAATGTGCTTCCATCAATATGCTCTTCATCATCCATAAAGTGCTGCCATGAAAGCCAGGCAAGGAGAATCCCTTTGTTAGCCTCACATTAGAATTACGGATAATAACACAGAAATCTCATCAGATGTGTCTGGGTGACTAATTCAGAGGACAGCAGGGCTGGAAAAAGCTGACCTTGGACAGCAGACTTCCCCTGGGCCACGATTAAATTTAGGCAGAAAGCAGAGGCCACTGGAGCACAGCTGCCTGCTGAGCAGGCTGAGCAGTAGCCGGTGAATCTCGGTGCTGGAGGAAAGCCCTGGATGGCCCTGGGCCCCAGCTAGGTTTCCGCTGATGTCCCAGGTGCGCATGGCATGACTCCATGACACCTGTCCGTGTATTCCAGGGGCCGTAAGCTGTTAGCGTGTACATCCTTAGCTGTCTAAGCAGGCTGTGACTATGTAATGAGTACAAATTCTTCCATTATGGAGTAGCTTTATTCCAGCTCTCTCTGAACAAATGAGTAATCATGCCTCTGAATGACTGTAAGGAAATTATATGCATCTTGTAATTATTTTTTTTTTTTTGGTACTGGTACTGGGGATTGAACTCAGGGCCCTGCGCTTGTGAGGCAGGCGGCAGAACCACTGAGCTAAATCCCCAGCCAAATTACTTTCTTTTTTATTTTGTTCAGGTGACGTAGAAGAATTAGAAATTCAAGAAAAACCTGCTTTGAAAGTATTCAAAAATATTACCATAATACTGGAACCAGGCATGGTAATCCTAGAGGTAAGATAAGACCATTTACCTAAACAAGGAGGAAGAAAGAGTTTCCAAAAAAGTTAGCATGCACGCTGGGCGTGGTGGCACACTTCTGTAATCCCAGCACTCGGAGGCTGAAGCAGGAGGATTGAGGCCAGCCTGGGCCATATAGGGAGGCCTTGTCTTAATAAAAACAGGAAAAAAAAAGATCTAGTCCCACCAGAGTTCTGTGATTTAAGCTGAAATTAGATTCCGAATGATACCATCTAGTAAAGTGTTAAGAGGAGTAGCTGTGTTTAGGGTGAAGTTACAAGTGATGATGTGTAAGGCGCTCACAGAGGAAGCAGGAGGTTAGCAGGCATTCTTTGAGTTCCTTCCACTGAATCCTAGTAGAGAATGTATTTGTGCTTCTAGAGTTAAAAAATCAAAGATTAGGGCCGGGGATTTAGCTCAGTGGTTCTGCCACCTGCCTTGCAAGTGCAAGGACCCGAGTTCGATCCCCGGTACCCCCCCAAAAAAAAGAAAATCCAAGATTCTCAGCTTTCAGGTGCCCCTGTGCATGTGGCAGTGCTGTGCAAGGAGACAGCTGGGGCACTCATTCCTGAAGCGAGGCCTGGTCTCATCCCGACACAGAGGTGCCGGAGTGTGGGGGCACTGGGCTCCTGGAAGAGTGGCAGGGACCTTGGGCTTCACCTGGGGAGCAGCTGAGCCAGGCACAAGACCCAGACTTCCGTCCCTGTCACCAGAGCAAGTGGGGGATGGATGGACAGTTGGACGGACCATTGGCTGGAGAGAGGATGGGGATGGCTTGCCCTCCTGCCCTGCTGCTGATGGCTCTGGCAGAGTAATAGGGATTTGAGTTTGAATCCAGTGGCGGCAATTCTCTTGTGCAAGCTACTTTGGAGTTAGTTTTCACTTTTATAAAATGAAATAAATAGTGCTGCCCCTAGTCAGGAGAATCAAATGATAACCATTTCAAACATATAAGCATATAAAACCCTTTGGCACAAAGGAAGTGCTTAGTACACCCTACCTGTGTGACTGAAAGGAAGCTAGAGGAGTCCCGGGCTGCTGATCCATCCCAGAGCAGCCACAGTCCGCTTCCCCAGTCCTGGGGGGCTCCCTGTGGCTCCGCCCTGACCGAGCCCCTTTCCGCAGTGGCTGGCGAACCCATCCAACGACATGTACGCGGACACAGTGACCACCGTGATCCTTGAGGTGCAGTCCAACCCGAAAATACGGAAAAGTACGCAGTCCTCTCCCTTCTCCTGGGTCTGTGAACGAAAAAGCAGTGGAGTCCTAAGTGAGAACTTAAAAGCTGATCCTTTTATTTCTGTGCAATCTCTGAAATACATACATAACAGTGTATATTATTAGTACTTCACTACCGCTGGGTCTTCATTCAACTGTCGAAAGCCGGGTCACCATTAACATGAAGATGAAACCCTTCAGGGACAGCCTCTGGGAGGCAGTAGGGCCCGGATGTAGCTTGGTGGTTCCACCTGCAGCACCACACAAAACATAAGCAGAAATGTGGAAATACTGCTGAACTGAGCCAGCGGGCCTGTTAGAAACGTGTTGCCATCTTCGTGCTTTATACAGCCTTCACTAGATAGGCTTCTATCTACTGGAAGATTTTCAACCCAAAGAAAACACTACTGAAAATATTTTGTGGGGTTTTGTTAATAGCTTAAAAATATTTGTGCATAGTTCAGTATAATACATATCTTCCATAGGTGTTTTGTTTTGTTTTGTTGGTTTTTGTGGTACTGGGGATTGAACTCAGGACCTTGGGGTTTCGAGGCAGGCGCAGTGCCACTGAGTGAAATCGCTGGTCCTTTTTTTTGCATTTTTGAGACAGGGTCTCACTGTAGCCCAGGCTGACCTCAAACACATGGCAATCCTCCTGCCTCAGCCTCCCAAGTGCTAGGATTACAGCTGTGTACCACCACGCCCAGCATAATATGCATTTTTTTTTTTTTTTGGACCAGTGATCGAACTTGGGACCTTTCACTTTCCAGGCAGGCAGCGGAACCACTGAGCTAAATCCCCGGCCCCAGTATGCATCTTTTTGGTGGAGTGCAGCCCTTATTGTCACAAATACGGAGGGCTGACTGGAGTTGGATATAAAGTCATTATTTCTTAACTTCCTGTTGCTTCAAGTCTCTTATCTGGAAACAATTTGTGTTCACATCCATGGGTGGCTTTTAGCACTAGTGTCAGTTCCTGTGCCCGCCTCACCAAAGTCACAAAGCTGGGGGGCTGGGGGTTTAGCTCAGTGGTTCTGCTGCCTGCCTCACAAGCCCAAGGTCCGGAATTTGATCCCTGGTACCATAAAAAAAAAAAAAAAAAGACACAAAGCTGGGTGTGGTGGGGCATGCCTGTCATCCAGCACTTGGGAGGCTGAGGCAGGAGGATTGCTGCAAGTTCAAGACCAGCATGGGCTACATAGTGAGTTCAAGGCTAGGGCTACGACCCTGGGCTACATACTGAGACTCTGTCTTAAAAAAAAAGTAAATAAAATAATCTGTCATTTCATGGTTCTTTAATAAGACCGTGGAGTAAGTCCTTCACAGGTAGACTTAGGACTATGTGTTCCATCGCCTTAGATTCTGGTCATCGTGACAGTGGGACCCGAGTGGCGGTGTGGAAGTCATGAGTAGGAACTGGGAAACTAAACTCGGCCCTTCTCCCCAGGTGTGGCTCAGAAGGTTTCGAAGAAGCTGGAGACGCACATGTACAGCAAGCGCCTGGAGACTATGCTTCAGTGAGTGCTGCAGGCGCATTTTTACTTCTTGAGCCAGGGCTTTGCTGAGTCACTAAGCTGCCTGGGTTAGGCTTGAAGTTGGGATCCTCCTGCCTCAGCCTCCCGAGTCCCGGGATGACAGGCGTGTGCCACCGTGCCCCGTGGGTGCCTGGTTTTCCATCAGGAGTTTGCGCAGGTGATGCTGCTCCCTTCCTGCTCAGCACTTGGCTGCCTCTAAGGACAGCGGCCCTTGGTGGCTGGTCAAAGCGTCACAGGGGTCAGCAAGGACAGGGCCAGTGTCTTTGCTGGTCCCACTGCACCTGGAAGAACCCTCTCGCATGTTTGCTTCCGACATGTGAATTCTTCCTGCCGTCAGGAAGTCTGTGCCTTCGAAATACCAGATCTTAGTAGCATCTAAGCACCAGTGCTGAGTCCTTGCTCTTTCCAAGTCCTCTGTGAGCCTGAATCTGGGAAAGTCGCCTCCTTGGGCTGCTTCACAGTGGGGAGCCACAGTGTGTCCTCAGCATGTGGTGCCACGCCCGGGTGGAGTGGGTCTCCCACCTTCCTGTGGATCAGTGGCTGCTGCCCTTCTCAGATTTTGATCTTCAGGCAGGGTCTCACTAAATCGCACCAGTGAGACTCAAATTCAGCCTTCTGAGTGCCTGGGATTACAAACACACCACCACACCAGCACTCTGGGAGGCTGAGGCAGGAGGATGGCAAGTCCCAGCCCAGCCTGGGCAAGTTAATGAGTCGAGACCCTGTGCCACAGGGAGCAGTCTGGATCAGTGGAAGCCGAGGGTGGACAGGGCACAGGTGCTGGATGTGGGGGCTTGGGCCTGTTGTCAGCTTGATTTGTCCCCAGCTCGGACAGCTGGCTAGCCTGTGCACTCCCCTGCAGGGACATATTTGGAGAAGACTGTGTGAGTATGAAAGACAGCTCCGTCCTCAGCGTCACCGTGGATGGGAAAACGGCCAACGTTAGCTTGGAGACCCGGGTATGTGTTGCGCTGCTGCCACCGCACCCAGCACTGCATGCCACAGCTCGGGGTTTTGCCCCCTCGTGGGTGTCGCATACAGAGCCTCCCTGTGCCCTGCACGTCCCCGCCAGCACCCGGCCCCCGGCAGGGACCCCGCTGTGTTTGGCCTCTGCTACAGTGGGGTGCATGGGTTCAAAACCCTGGCTTTAGGTTGGGGTCTGCTAGGGGCTCGGAACCAGGCCTCGAGTCAGGGTTGGAGATGAGCAAGTGTGTCCTCTGCAGAGCCGGAGACGGGTGCTCACTGTGCAGCCCGCCTGGCCTCAAACCCGGGCCATCCCCCCCTGCCTCAGCCTCCTGAGTGTTGGGATGCAGGCGAGCCCCACTACAAAGCGGGGCTTCTTGTGGAGATTTGGATAGTCCTGACCAGTGGACTTCCACTGTAAATGTCTCTTGGGTGTTTTGGGATAGAGTGCTTTGAGAAAGGCCTAGATTGACTTCACCCCAGTCAGAAGGAAGGTGAGCTGGGAACTAGCAGTTGATGGAGGAGAAATGCGGGCAGCCGTACTCCCATGTTCACACCACTGACCCACCAGCTGTGGACCTGAAGTGTGTTCCCAGGTGTGGTGGGGCAGTGGGAGCTCGCAGTACAGTGGACCCGAAAGTTACAGCAGCCTGACCTACAAACAGCCTGGGCTAATTAGTTAGTGAATGGAAGGCTCACCTGCCTCTGCTTAGCTACAGCGTGTGCCCAGGTAAACGTCCAGGCCTCAGCTGTTCTGACTTAGTTACGGCCGGCCCTCAGAACTGATCGAGTTCACAAGTCAAGGGCCCACTGTCCATGGTCCCCTTTCCATGGGGCAGGTGGGTGGGACACATCAAAGGCCTCAGAAAGTGAAGCCTTGCCTGGCATGGGGAGCCAGTGTATCCTCAGGGTGTGGATATCATGCCTGTCATCCCAGCCCTGTGAGGCTGAGGCAGGAGGATTGCTGTGAGTTGAGGGCCAACCTGGGCTACGTAGCGAGCTCAAGACCAGCCTAAACCACACAGCGAGACCCTGTCTCAAAAAACCAAAGAAACGAAACAGAAAATACCAAAAGGGGGCTTTGAAGTAGACGAAGCTCAGTAGATTTTGTTGGTTGCCTGAGTCCCGGTCCTGACCACCGCTCCGCCCCCGCCCCGCCCCCCAGTACTGAGCGGTAATGGCGCCGCGATGCTGCCTTGCAGAGCGTGGAGTGCGAGGAGGGCAGCGAGGACGACGAGTCGCTGCGGGAGATGGTGGAGCTGGCGGCGCAGCGCCTGTACGACGCGCTGACCCCGTGCGCAGAGGCAGAGCCGAGAGACCTCCCGTGAGCCCTCCGCCGAGCCCGGGCGTCCGGACTCGGGCTTCTTCCAGAGCGCCCCTGGACCTGGCGCTTCCTGGTGCTGCCGCCTGCGAAGCCCTGTACAGCCGGCGCGTGCCGGGTCTGGTAGCCAACCCAGCACTCGGGGAGGCTGAGGCAGGAGGACCGGAAGTTCCAGCCCACCCCTCCCAATTTAGACGCTTTCCAAATAAAAAGTGAAGGGCTGGGGATGTAGCTCAGTTCTGGGTTCAATCCCCAGTACCTAAGAAAAGACTTGCTCTTAACACCTGAGTCAGAATGTGTCTTATTACATACTAGTTCAGGGCCGGGGATTTAGCTCAGTGGTTCCAGCGCCTGCCCTGCAAGTGCAGGGTCCTGAGTTGGATCCCTGGTACCCCAAAAAAGGCAAACATACTAGTTCCTATGCCCATATTCATAATTTTAATGCAGATAATTCAAGGCCTTCGCTTCAGAGCATTCGACACTTCCTGTTTCTTTCCTCCTGAGACTCGATCCCACAGGGGTCATTTAACAAACGCAGAAATCAGGAATTTGGTGAGTGTCCAGCTCTGTGCGTGCAGCTCTGGGAGGTCCTGAGTTCACAACTGTCGAGTAGTCAGGTGACAGCGAGTGTCTGGAGCAGTTAGCAGGTTCGCCTGACTTCCTGAGGGACACGGAGTCCACGCCGAAGGTGACCAGCGTACGTGCCTTGTTCTCAGTGACAAAGTGGTGTGCGCATCTGCTGCTTAAAACAACTATTTTTGTAAAACGGCCTACTTCATGGTTGTCTTTGGCCCATACCCAAGATCTAGGGACAGCTTTCCCAAGGGTCATGTGAGATTATGAGAAACTTGAAAATACTAAGTTACAGCCAAGTGTGGTGATGCACACCTGTGATCCCCTCACCACGGGAGGCTGGCAGGAGAATTCCAAGTTTGAGTCCCACCTGGGTAATTTAGACTCAAAATACAAAAGCAGGGTAGCCTAGTGTGGATGTTCTGAGTTCAATCCTTGGTATTGGGAGGAAAAGCCCGTGAAGTTCCTTGGACACGCACATGCCAGTGCCCCTGAGCCCACCAAGTCTCTGTCCCCCTGGTTTGGTGCCAGCTCCTGGAGCTTGACCGCAGGCTGCAGCTGCCAACTGGAATCACCTCGGTGCTACAGCCCAGCAACACGAGCAGGGGCCGAGTGAGGCTCCTAATGAGCTCTGCCTTGAGAGGCCCCAGGCTTGCGCTGGAGCCCACAGGCCTGGCCCTGCCTCACAGCAGCTGCCTGCCCTGGCCACAGCAGTCCCAGACTCCACCTAGAGCTTGATTGTCCCAGATGTCACTGGCCAGCATGGGTTTTGTTTCAGCGACGATGGAGATCAAAGGTATGAATTTATAACAAGGCGTGGTGGCACGTGCCTGTAATCACAGCACCTGGGAGGGTGAGGCAGGAGGATCGCCCCAAGATAAAGGCTGGCCTGGGCCATACAGTTCAAGGACTGCCTGGATTACATAGCGAGACCTTGTCTCAAAAAGCCAGACTGAAGGAATTTACACCACACACTTCAACCAGAAGTAAGAGGAGAGGACTCCGCTTGAGCAGCTGGCAGGCACCGGGGACAGGGTAAGACGAGGACCATGTTTCTGGGGTGCTGTGGTGGGCTCAGTTCTATCAGTCACTGTCTCAGCCCTGGCCTGGTTTTGTAGGTCAGGGGGCACCTCCACGGAGGGTTATGGTGACGAGAGGGGTGACCACCAGAATCGAGGTCCTGAGTGGGGGACTTGGGCCAGAAAGGGGGACACCGGGCAGGTGGCTGGGGCTGCCCGCCCTGCCTGTGGAGAGCTGAGGGTTGGACCAGGGCTGGAGGAAGGGGACACTTTGCCGTGGTCACCTGCGGGCATCTGTCACCCAGGAGGTGAACTTGGTTTCCCTGTGCACCTGCCTGCCTCGCGAAGCAGAAGTCACGCTTTCAATGAGGAACTGGCTAATAAAGACCCAGGAGTTTGTCCCTTGTGCCCAAGGTGCCTTTTGCCTTGGTTCATGTCAGACACCCCTGCCTGGTTCCCAGGTGGCAGGAGTGGGGCCGCCTGCTTCCGTAATGGAAGTCAGTACCGAAGCACGGATTTACAGGAAAAAGCCTTCCCTGGGAAGAAAGCAGGGCCAGGCCTGCCCTTCCCAAGGAAAATACGAAGCTGGAGGACCCTTCCTCGGACTGGCCCACCCCAAGAGTGGAGACCAGTTTGTTGATGTACTGAGGCTTGAACCCAGAGCCTTTGCAGCGAGCTAAGTCCCCAGCCCGTGGTATTTTTTGTTTTAATTTCTTTTTTTTGTTTTTTTTATTTTTTGGTACCAGAGATCAAACTCAGGACCTCGTGTTTGCGAGGCAGACGGCTGCACCACTGAGCTAAATCCCCGACACTGTTTTAATTTCATTTTAAATCAGGATCTCGCTAAGTCACTAAACTGCCCAGGTTGAGCTTAAATTTGTGATCCTCCTGTCTCCGCCTCCCAGGGTGCAGGGATTACAAGTGTGCACTACCATATCTGGCTTCCTATAAGGGCCTCGGTACTTCCGGAAGAGTGCAAGAGGCCGAGCTACACCTAGTAGCCCAGAAAGTTTCCAAGAGGCCACGACTTTTGGAAAGTGGGGGACAGTCACGACGCCTCGTTGACCAGGGCGCCACAGAAGCGGGAAGAGAGCTGCAGGCGTGTCCCACTGCGCAGGCGCCTTTCCACGCCAGGGCCCGCTCTGACCACCGGATATCCGGTCCGAGCGCGGCAGGATGGCGTTGGCTCCTGGCGCGGCCGGCGGGATCCCTTTGTTCTGGCCTCGCGTGTTGCTCTTCGGAGATTCCATCACTCAGGTACCCGGACGCTCGGCCAGCTCGGCCAAGGCCTCCTGGCGCCTCGGCGGCCCTCTGATCCCCCAGCTCCGCGCAGTCCGGCTCCACACTCAAGCCATCCCCCGCGCCGCGCCCCGGGTACCCGCCCTGGCCTGCGAGCGTCGCCTGCGCTCACGGCGCTGCCGGGAGGGTCTCTCCTGCAGTTGTCTTGCAGCCCGTTGCAGGCAGAGACCGCTTTGAACCAGTAGGGCGATGATAAATGACTGATCTTGAAAATAAAATGCATTCAAGAATAAAGTAGAAGCGGGAGCTGTGGCGCACACCTGCAATCGTAGCACTCTGGAGGCCGAGGCAGGAGGATTGCAAGTTTGAGCCCAGCTTGGGCAATTTAGGGAGACTTTGTCTCAAAATTTAAAGAAGGGCTGGGGATGTAGCTCATTCTGAAGGCCCTGGGTTCAATCTCCAGTTCTGCAAAAAAGAAAAAGATCCTTTCACCAATTTGAGTAGAAAATAATTCTAAAGGAAGATAAATTCCTTTCTTCTAGTTTTCTGTTTCTAACTTTCAGACACAACATTCTAAACCAGATTCTTTTGTATATGCAACATTATTTTAAGCATGAGGAACACTAGGAGCTTTTCAAGTTCCATGTGAAGTGTATCAAGAAATGTCTAAAAAAAAATGTTTACACTGAGTTATGTAATCAATATAGCAGTGGTTTTCCGTATTTCTTTCAGCGGTGGAGGTGTAGCATCGACTTCATTTTTTGTTTTTGAGGCAAAACATTGGTACATTTTAAGTATACACACTGGTAACATTCATCATAGGGAATTTGTCCTGTACGTATCCTGCCTGCAGCTTTTTTTCTGTTCTCCCTTCCACCTCACTCCCCCTCCTTATTCACAAAAGCTTTGTTTCTGTTCTTTCCTTCTGTTCTTTTTTCTCATGCCTTCTTTCCCCCTCCCCCCTTGTTCCCCTTCACATTTGAACATTTTCTTCCCATTTCACAATATCTAGTGTACATTTTGGACCTTATTTCCACTTTCAGTTTCTCACACCAGAGAAACAATGATGTTTTTTGGTTTTTTGTTGTTTTGTTTTGTTTTCCCCTGGTACCTGGGATCAAACTCAGGACCTTGCACTTGCAAGGCAGGCAGGGTGCCACTGACCTAAATCCCTGGCCCAACAATGAGGTGTTTTGTTTTGTTTTGTTTGGTAGTAGGGATTGAACTTGGGACCTTGTGCTTCAAAGCAGGCAGCAGAACCACAGAGCTAAATCCCCAGCCCGACAATGAAGTTTTTAACATGTATTTCCAGTGTATTTCACTTAAGAGTATAGTCTCAAGGTCCGTCCATTTAGCTAGTAATGTCCAAGCTCATCCTTTTTTATGGCAGAGTAGCACTCCATTGTAAAAAACCCCACAGCTTCCCCCCCCACTTCCGAACCAGGAATCGAACTCAGGACTTTGTGCTTGCCAGGCAGGTGTGGTACCACTGAGCTACAACCCCGGCCCAAACCCACATCTTTATTCATTGATTTGAGTTATTTCCAAGATTTAGCTATTATAAATTGTGCCGCTATAAGCAGGGGTGGAACACAGTTCATTTAAACTCTTGGATGTAGTAGAATTTTTAGTTTTTGTTTTGATTTTTGGTGCTGTGCCCCTACTGGACAAATGCTTTCCCACCAGGCAGTATTCCCAGGCCTTCTTTATTTTGAGACAGAGTCTTGCTAAGTTGCCTGGACTGGTTTGGAATTTGCCATCCTCCTGCCTCCACCTCCTGAGTAGCTGGGCTTACAGATGTGCACCATCATGCTCTGCTGGTTCTCTTGAAGTAGCTTCTCTAGATACCTGGTGAGCCACGTTAGGTCTCTGTAAAGGGCAGGTGCTGGGCTTCAGTCTAGTTGGAGAAGGAAGAGCTTTATTTTCGCCCTCGAAGGTGAAGCTCAGGTCCCCAGGTGACCTCTGCAGGTAGTCCGAGGTCGGGAAGGCAGAGCTGGCCCTGGCGCTTGAGGGGAAGTAACGCTCTCCTTTCTTCAGTTTTCTTTCCAGCAGGGTGGCTGGGGAGCGGCGCTGGCTGACAGACTGGTCAGGTGAGACGTTTTGGGGTGATTCTCCCCTTCGCCCGCCTGGCCTCCCCAGGCGGTGGGTGTTTAGCGCCAGAGAAAGGCTGGGAGTGGCGTTCAGCCAAAGGGCTTTGCGGCCCCCGAGGCAGACACAGCACAGGCGTCCGAGGAGCCTCCTGTCCTGGCCAGAGCGCCTTTTCCCAGTTCTTGCTGTGCTTAGATTTAAATTAGGAGTTCAGGGAAAGAAAACTGTGTATACACTTAAGTTCAGAGTCGGAGAAGTGAATGGGATCCCTTAGGGGTAGAATGGCACGCTCGATCCTTGAGAAACCTGGACCCAGTGTGGTGACAGAGGTGCCCATCGGCTGGTAGCGGCGGCATCGCCTTTCCCGCCGTAGGACCAGGACGAACCTGTCACCACTTCCCAGGTGCCGGGACTGACGCCACAGCCGGAGCCCCTTAGGTGAGCCAAGACGCGGCCAAGGTCTGAGGTCACCAGCTCCTCAGTCCCCTCAGTCCCACACCGACCCTGGTGTGGTGGCCTCACTGTCTTCCTGTGAGTTTGGGAACGCGGAATGAAGTGTGGGATTGCAGCCCAGTGACACCGGAAGTGTCACCTCACACATGGTCTTGCTGGGCGTAGTGGTGCATGCCTGTCATCCCTGCTGCTCCACAGAAAGGACGCGGCTTCTGTGGGGCCAAACCTGTGGCTTCCCTGCTACACAACTGCCCGAGGAAGCAGCTCCAACTTGGATGCATGTGTGGATGCTGGGGACCGAGCACATACTGTACTAAGTTGCATCCCGGCCCTGGCATTCTTGAGACAGGTCTCAAAGTTGTTGTGTAGCCAGGCTGGCCTTGGACTCTGGATCCTCCTGCTTCAGCCTCCCAGAGAGCTGAGATGATAGGAGCATATGGTCCCCCCCCCCAAACTACTTAAAAAGGAAAGTTCTGGGCATGGTGCTACACGCCTGTCATCCTAGTATGTGGGAGGCTGAAGCAAGAGGGTCCAGAGTTCGAGGCCAGTCTGGGCTACATAGTTCAAGGCTGATCTGGCTCCATCTCAAGAGTCTGTTTCATAAATAAATATCTGATAAGGAATCAGTGTAAACTGAAATACAGCGTATGAATCTCATTAAAGGTCTGTATAGTTCAGGAACTAACTGCGTAGTCCAGGCTGGCCTCGAATTCCAGATGATCCCCGTGCCTCAGCCTCCTGAGTGACATGCGCCACCCTGTCTAGTGAGTCTCAGCTTCTTAGTGATTTTCTAGCTACCGTACTTGCTCAGATCCATGTCCACCCATTGCAGGCTCGGTTGTGAAAGCGCCCCCTCCTCTGGGAAAGTGGCCTGCAGAAGTCGGCAGCACGGAGTACTCCCTCCCTCCCCAAAGGCGGCCACACGGGAAGCGGCTCTGCTCACGGCTCATCTTGTCACAATTTCTCATTTCAGAAAATGCGATGTTCTGAATCGTGGATTTTCCGGTTACAACACCCGCTGGGCCAAAATCATCCTTCCGAGATTGGTGGGGAGCAGGGACAGCCCTGCAGTGGTGACCATTTTCTTTGGCGCCAATGACAGCTCTCTGAGAGGTGAGGGCACGTCGCAGTCCCCAGCTCCAGCTCGAGGTGGCTTCTTGGCAGCCCAAGCCAGGCTGCATCTCTCCCTCAAGCCCTGCTGGGTGCAGGCCTGCATTTGCTTTCTCCTGGGTGTGAGGCAGTTTGTCCCCAGCCCCTCTTGGCACGCTGGGTCCCTGGAGTCTCGGGTATGGTCAGTGGGTGTGGCAGAGGAGCCGGGGTCTCGGGCCAGTGTGCCAGCGTCAGAGGAGCAGGCCTCGCTCCTTTTTTGTCGATCCTGGGGACAGAAGCCAAGGCCTTAGCATTGAGCTACACCCCAGCCCCTTTTTATTTGGAGACAAGGTCTTGCCAAGTTGTCTAGACTAGGCTCGGACTTCCGATCCTCCTGCCTCGGCTTCCCAGAGTGCTGGCCTCACACCTCTTCAGTCCTCTGAGTGGTGATGGAAATGAGAAAAGTCAGCCTTGGCTTTGGGAAGCCAGGCAGCTTTCAGAACGTTGTGTGCCCCACCAGTGTCCCTGAGTGGCTGGGTCTGCTAGGCCCCGCGGGCACTGAGGGCCGCCTCGGGTGGGCAGGAGATGAAGGGACAGCAGCGGTGGCCGGACAAGGAATCCGCGTACCCAGCACGAAAACAAGTGCAGTGCAGCTGTTGCAGACCAAGGAGTCACTGGGAAAAAATTTACAGTTTGTACCCAAACCTGTGAAAACAAAAGAGCAACTCTGGTGAATTTTTATCCAATATAAGGCAAGGACAAATACTTTCTAAACTTAAAAGCAGTGGAGGAAGTTGCAGAGGAAAAACTGGTTTATGAAATAATTAAAATAGCCTATATCGGGGCTGGTGGTGTAGCTCAGTGGTTAGGTTCAAGCCATAGCACCACAAAGAACAAAATTTAGGTCAAAAAGTTGTAGGGCCGGGGATTTAGCTCAGTGGTGCCACACCTGCCTCACAAGCGAAAGGTCCTGAGTTCCATCCCCAGTACCAGGGGAAAAAAGAACTTGTGAAAAAGCTGGGTGCTGTGGAGCATACCTGTAATCCTAGCACCCAGGAGGCTGAGGCAGATCGCCCCAAGTTCAAGGCCAGCCTGGACTACGTAGAGACCCTGTCTCAAAAATCTAAAGGGAAACAAAATACTTTTAAAAAGGAAAATGACTCATTAAGGAAAATACTTGAAAACTATGGGTAGAAAACGATTATCCACTAGTATAGCAGTCAACATAAAAAAAAACTAACTCCAGTAGAAAAACAAAAGACACAAACTGACTTCACCAAGGGAAGAAATGAACAGCTGATACAATTGAAAATGTGGACAACTTCAGCTGGCCCCGCAAAAGCAAATTAAAACTAGGAATTTTTGATAAGTGGTTCTAAAAAAAAACTAGGAATTTTGATTTTTGAGTGAATCAGGAAAGCAGCCCTAAGCAGTGCCCAGCCAACCAGGTCATGGTGGAAGGAAGGGGCTCTTCCGTCACTGGTGGCAGAACCGGGGTCCCCAGGAAGCCACTCGGCCACTGGACCAGGACATGGTGGGTGGGAAAGCCACGCGGGAGCAGCTCTGCCTGCAGTCAGAGCAGGTGGCTGCTGGGACAGCCGCCGGTGGGGCCGAAGTCCTCCACGTCTTCGTGATGCCGTGGGCAGAGGCAGGACACACGCAAGGCCCACAGGGAGGCCGGCGCAGTGTTGTCCGGAGGTTTGCAGAGAGGCTCAGGACAGAGCCTGACTGCACCTCCCGCCCCCTGGAGGCAGGAAGGGCGGTGGCACCAGGTCTGCAGAGGGTGCCTGCTGCTTGCTCTTCACTGGCTCATTTTCACAGCCACCTCTCGTCAGCCTCAGGTTTTGTTTTTGTTTTACTTTATTTTTTTGAGACAGTGTCTCACTGTACAGATCAGGCTGGTCTTAAACTCTCTGTGAATGTGAAGCCCAGCTCCCCTGGAACTTGCAGCTCTCCTCCTGCCTTGTTTTGTTTTTAAATTTTGAGACAGTCTTGGTAAAATGCCCAGGCTGGGCTCACACTTGCAGTGGTGCCTCACCATGAGACGGGAGCAGACAGGTCAGGGCTTCCTGCAGGGTCACGGCCCAGCTCCTGGGCTCCCTCCAGGTTCGGCCCGGGCCAGTGTCCTGTGGGCCGTGACTGGCAGTTGGGGCCCTGGTGGGGCCGGGGCCTCTGGGTCTGCGGCACTGGGAGCTGTTTTAGTTAGGGGACATGTACTGTGTCTGTCGGTGGCCCACAGCACGTCCCCAGTGATGCCACCGCTGCGTGCGCGTAAGCGTGTGCTCCTGCTTACAGTGCCGCCCGTGACACCCTGTGTCCCCGCAGACGAGAACCCCAGGCAGCACGTCCCCCTGGAGGAGTACACGGCCAACCTGAGCGCCATGGTGCGGTACCTGCACTCCGTGGGCGTCACCGAGAGCCGTGTCGTCCTGGTCACGCCACCCCCACTGTGGGAGGCCGCCTGGGAGGAGGAGTGCGTGGCGCAGGGTGAGACGCGCAGTGGGGCCTGGTGGGGCCTGGGGAGACAGGATGGGAGCTGCTGTGGGCCCTGCTGCTTTGTCTGCGTTCGGCGGAAGTGGAGACACCGCTCCCTTACACCGTACTGAGACAGGATTCCCAGCACTCGGGAGGCTGAGGCCAGTCTCAGAAAACAAGGGGATTTGTTCTGGCTTTGGCCAAGACTGGACCCCTAACCTGGCATCTGCTGACCTGTATAGCTGCCAGGCTCCAAGAGGCCAGCGACACCCCCCGAACTGGGCAGGAGGGGGCACCAGCTGGCCCAGGGAGTCACATGGGGCTGATTTCCACCCTCACCTGCATCTCTGCTGCCCTCGCTGGTCCTGGCATCTGGAGGCATGTGCAGGACAGGGCTCTGGATGAGGGCCACCTTCATGGCCAGCCATGTTTCTCACCCCCGCCACGCAGCTGGGCCACCTCACCCCCACCCGAGGTGTCGCGCTGATGCCACAGCCTGCTCCAGGCTTGGTGGCTGGCTCCTTCCTGTGCGGAAGCACGCTCCGTGCTCCACTCCCAGAGTTGAGTCTGTCGCCCTTGCTTGCAGTTGGGTGGGTGCTGTCATCCTGTGGAGCCTGAAGTCTCCGTCCCACAGCTGTGAGGCGACAGTTCCCGGGATCCGAGGTCTCCATCCCGCCTGGCTGGCCATGCACCAACACCCCGGGCCGCTTCCCTGCTCCCATGCCCTGCCTGGTCACCGCGGCTGCTCGTTGCTGCCCCTGCCTGCACCTTGGTCCTGTGGCCTCTGCTGACTGCACAGAGCTGTGCCCACCCCTGGCCTGTGACACCCATGGCCAGGGCCCGCAGTCCAGCACTGCCATCTGCTGTTGTGCCTGCAGGTCACAGGCTGAACCGCCGGAACTCAGTGACCGGCGAATACGCCAGGGCGTGTGCACAGGTGGCCCACGACTGCGGGACGGATGTCCTCGACCTGTGGACCCTGATGCAAAAGGACGACCAGGTAGGGGGACTTGCCTGCCCAAGCCGAGCAGCGCAGGGCTCTCCCAGGGACCGGTGTCCCACCGAGAAGGCAGGAAGGGTGGATGGCACAAGTGGGATGGCTTTCCTAGCAGAAGTGGGGAAGATTTAAACGCCACTGGCAAAGCGGCGGGTTCAGGCAGCGTATGGCTCGGCCCCTGCGTGCAGGGCTGCGGCGCTCAGGTCCGGTCCCGTGGGCAATGACGGCCACATGGGCCTGAGGGCGCCGCCTCAGGGAGAACAGCTGTGCCACAGGTCCCGTCCCATCCAGCCGTGACCTGGTGACACCACAGGCGGCTGGAGGTCAGGGTGGGCAGGCGACGCCTTCCACTCCGGCCACCGTCCTGTGACGGGGGACTCACGCCCCAGCTCATGCTCTTCACCACCACAGCCCGAGCTGCCCGAGCCTCAGCCTGCGGGGCGCTGTCCAGGTCGCTCCGGCCGGGCCTTCCTCGGGGGAGCTGGGCTGAGGCACCCTGCGTGCTGCAGTGCTGCCCGCTGTGTGGCCTTTGGTCTGGTCTGTGGCAGACCTGCCCGGGGGGTGTTGAGACTGTACTAGAGGACGGTCCTGTTGCACTGGACCCCAGAACCTGCAGGCAGCGTCCTAGAAATCTCTGGAGCCTTGGGGCTGGGGAGCTCCCTGTGGCAGGGCCACACGGGGACATTAGCGTTTAGGAAACCATGTGCCAGCGGGGCATGGCAGCACTCGCCTGTGGCCCGGCAATGTGGGAGGCTGAGGCTGGAGGCGCACCGGCCTGGGCAGCTTAGGTGACTTGGCGAGACCGCGTCTCGAAAATGAGAACTGAAACAGGCCCGGGGCTGGCGCTCAGTCTAAAAGCCCTGGGTTCCAACCCATACCCCTGACCGCGCTCCATCCCCACAGGACCTCTCCGCCTACCTATCAGACGGACTCCACCTGTCACCAGAGGGGAACAACTTCGTGTTCTCACACCTCTGGCCCCTGGTGGAGAAGAAGGTGTCTGGCCTGCCTCTGCTGCTCCCGTACTGGAAGGACGTGGCCGAGGCGAACCCTGAGTGCAGCCTGCTGGGGCAGGGTGGCCACTCGTCTGCCACCTGAGCCGCTCAGCGCCAGGCTGAGGGCACAGCCCAGGGAGGCCGACTGCCCCATTGTGCCAAGCCCAGCCAGCGCTCCTGGCCCTGGATCCCAGACACTTCACAGCGCCACCCCTGGTAATAAACGCGCAGGGCCACTCAGGGAAGCCTTGGACTCGGTCCGTTCTGTCATGATATTCAGGTTTATTGATTATACAGGTATCGTCAGTACCATCGCTCCAGAACACCCTGAGCAGACTGTTAATCCTGGAAATGGCACAAAAGGTAAAGAGTTGTTTTTATAAAAAATGTTTTTCTTCCATTCTGCTGACAGTTGTCACACATACACACGCCCCACTCAACTTGTCAGATTCTGAAAGTGTAACTAAAATAGTATCGTGGGCGAATACCACAAGGTACAAGTTCAAGTATTAGTGTAACATCTGCGTAGTACAGGGCCTGGGGAGAAAGGCGCTCACGGCACAGGTTTGGTCAGTCACCCTCTGCGTTCCCAACTCGGCCTGGGAAGCGCCCTGGGGTTCCCAGAGAGCAGCAGCCTCCACAGAGCGCGGGATGCGGCTCATGCCCGCCGCTCTCCCCGAGTGGTGCGGGTCATGGGCTGGCTGCTGCAGTGAGTCTCGCGGGCTGTCCCGGCGAGCTATCCCTGCTCATGCTGTCCACTCCCATGCTGAACAAGTTTAGGAGCCGGGCGGGGGGGGTCTGGGAGGCAGGCGCATCCCAAGGTGGAGCCCAGTCTGGGTGATCTCAAAACTTTAAAAGGGCTGGGGCTAAGTGCAGGGGCCCCACGGTGAGGTCCCGGAGTGGGCAGGCAGCAGTGAGGATACACACAGGAAACCACCAGCGAGCTGTGGTCTGCATGGGGCTGGCCGAGCCTCGTAATCCTGGCTGTAGCTGCGGTCCTCCTACCCAGGCAGGGCTGGCTTCAGTCAGGAAGGGACACAGACAAGTTAGTTCTCAGGTCAGATTTTCCCTGCTCTGAAAAGCTTCAGGGAATACCAGGAAACAAAGGGACAGTGTGGATGGAGATAAGGAATAACCAGGTTTATCTCCTTTCCTGTCCCTGAAGGCAAAAAAAAAAAAAAAGTTCCAGTTGTCCTCCCAAATGACTGCAGATGCTGACAGTCGGGTCACTACAGTGTAGAAAGCGCCTGGCTCTCCACCCTCAGCGCGGTTATCTGTGGGAAAGGTGACTGTGCTCCAGGCGAGACCCTGACCGCCCACGTGGCCACAGCCCTCTCCACTGTGGATCAACGAGGGTGAGCACAGGGCCTGCATCCCCGGGCCGCTTCCTCGTCCCCCTGGGCCCTCACACGAGACGCTGAGCTCAGGTCACACGTGCGCACGGCAGCGCCAGGGCCAGCACTAGCACTCCGTCTCCTTGCTGTCCACGCGGCTCTGCCGCTGGAGCCTGAAGGACGCTGCCTTCTCGCTCCGGGTGGCCGGGTGGTCTGTGAGGTCCTCGAAGGACTTGGCAGCCGTGCTACTGGTGGGGAACGGGTCCTTGTCCAGGCCGTCCTCGTCCGCATGCGAGGCCGTCCTCGTCCGTGTGGGAGTCCGCATGAGAGTCGGCGTGGGGTCCTCCTGGATTGTGTCCATCCTCTGGTGCTCCAGCTTCAGGGCGGCAGACACGGGCAGCATCACGGGGCCTGGGGGCAGTGGCTGCAGGCGGCCTGGGGTCTGGGGGGCGGGGAAAGGCTTGATGATGCGCACAGAGGCCGAGTCCATGCTGCTCAGCATCTCCACGTTCTGCAGTGGCGGGAACGAAAGAAGGGAAGATGGACCTGTGATCCTCACGCTCCACCCTTGCCCGCCACACAGCTCTGAGCTAAGCAAAGTGCTGAGTGCGCCCCATCCAACCCAGGAAGCAGCTCAGGGCCCTGAGAGCTCGAACTCAGCAACTCCATGCAGAATCAGTCACCCCCGAGGGATGGGGCCAGCACAGGAGCCCGCAGCCCAGCGTGCCCCGCCGACCAGACCTCTGTGCTGCATGGCACTGAGGCCGGGGCTCAGGCCTCGGCTGACAGGGACTCGGTGCACCTGAAACAGCTTTACAGGGTGTACTCACGCTGGGGTGGAACAGGGACAGAGACTCATACTGCTTATCCAGCTTCTTATCCTGCAGGGAAGGAACAGTGGGAGTCAGCTCATGCCCACAGATGCCTCAGCAGTGGCTGCTCTTTGAAAGCCGAGTACAAACTCAGCCTGACGGGAGAAGGAAGTAGGTGCCTGGGCTGGTGTGCGGCTTGGGGAAGAGACTGGGTGTGACCTTCAGCTCCAAAGAGAAAAAACTGGAGATAGCAGGGTGGGTGGCTAGAGGTGAACAAAGCCCCAGGCTGAGTTACTGCATTCAGTCTGGCAGAGGCAGCGGGGGTGGTTTTCTTTAAAGGACATCGAGGACCAGAGGATACTGAGGGCCTCCATGTGTGGGCAACGTGAAGGCCGGCACCCCAAGATGCTGCACGGCAGGGTAGGGGCTGCGTGTGTCCTCACCCCTGGCCTCCAAATGCCCCCAAACTCCCACACTGCTCAGCTGTTGCACAGAGCCCGAGCTGCTGGAGGAATGGCCTCAATTCCTGCACATTTCCGCCTGTAGCAGAGCCCATCTGGTGGCCGAGGGCAAGGGAGAAACAAGAACACAGGGGCTTCCTTCCAGCCTGGCTGCCACTGCCCTCCAGGTGTGCTGCGAACACATGTAGGGTCCCTTAACACTTCAGCCTGTCCCTGCATGACCTCTGTGCTCAGCCGAAGCCACCTCCTGCACCCCGAGGAGGGGCTGGGGGGTGAGAGGCTCGGGGCCGCAGGAGTGCCCGGGAAGAGCTTTAGACAGTGATGCTGGAAACCTAGCGTGGTCTCCTCCCTAGAGCACAGACCCCCATTCCCACAGATGCAAGGTGATCCCCACAGACGGGGACTTGATGTATGTGCTGTAGGGTTTGTAAGGAAACTTGGGGGGCCTCAAATTCACAAAACACCTGGAGTGCGTTAGACAAATCCCAGTTCAACTTACAGCTGCTAACTCGCCTGGATAGAACAAGAAGGGTCAGAATGCCCTGCACAGTAAAGCTGAGATGGGGGGGGCGGGGCAGTGTCAGAAGTAAGTCGCTCAGACCCAGTGAAATGGTCTCCTGCACGTGCAAGCACGAACGTCCTCATTTATTAGAGTAAAAGACCATCAGCTCAGCTGCCAAGGCTTACACCAAACGATGTCACTGGAAACAGGACGAGCTTTACCTTTTCTGAAGATTACACAGTTGGGGTTGCTTGCAGTTGTAATCAAAGGTCTGAATGCTCAAAACGGGACTTACCACACAATGGACAAGAATGCTGAAGGGAATCCAGAACAGCAAGGAGAAAACCAGGACGGACCCCACGATGTTGTCTGCTAAAAATTTCCCTGTGGACAATGCCAAACAGTAAGTGTCCCTACCAAGCGCCTGACAAAGGTACAGCAAAGTGCTCCTGGAAGCTTCCAGCTGGATGTGCTGCGTGGTAGGGAGGATGCACCGGCCTCCTCCTCAGCCCGCCCATCTCCCCATACCCTCACCTTCAGAGAAGCAGCCAAGCCCACTCCCAGGGACTGGCCACACCCAAGAAAGCCACTACCAGTAGCAGCTACGCAAGAAAGCAGTGGCTCTGTTACCTAGATAGCAGCACTTTTTGTGACTAAGCTCTATAGATGACAGGCTCTTGGATATACTGTCTCTTGGTTCTGCAAAATCTTCGGCTCACCATCAAACAACTTCTTCAAACAAGATTCAGATGCCTGATTCTAGATTCACGAGCATATAGAATCTACATGCCCACTATATCCCTCAGACCTACTGTGAAGCAATTTCAGCCCAGCCAGCACAGCTGTTTCACGGCAGAAACAGCCTGGGCACTGTCTGCTATGGGACAGGCGCACTGACCTGACCGCACTTTGTGTCAGGCTCGAGTCCCAGGGACCGTGGGGGAGTCACCTACCAAATGTGTTGATGCTCAGCTGGTCAATGAAGTCCCAGAACCGCTCGATCATGTCCTGTACTCGTTTCTCACATTTGCCCTTGAAGAGAATGCAAGAAAATGCATTTAGAAACAGTGCCACTGTAAAAATGATGGGCAGGGCAAGTGTCACTGAAACTCAGGTGGCAGTGATCTGTGTAGAAGGCCCAGGAAGCTGATGTCCTGGCCCGGACACTCCTGGTTAGCCATCCATGAATGGACTTCCATCAGGGGGACAGCCTCGAGGTTCCTTGGCTCGTCACCTACCCTGGGAGGACAGGGAAGGCAGGGCCTGGTGCCCTGAGGGGCCTAAGCCTCGCTCATGCCGTAAGTGGAGCCAAGGGCGGGACGTAGGCCATCTGTCCTAGTCAGCACCTGCTCCCGAGCCACAACCAGAACAACTCTGAGACAATCAGGACCCACTGCTGGGGCGCGGCCACCAGGTCTGCCCAATCCCTGACCTCCAGTGACCTGAGATCCCTGGCCACCTGCACCATCGGCCTATTACGGAAGCCACCACCCCTGCAGCGGTACTCACGTTCATGTCGCAGAAGCCTACTGTACACGGCTTCCCTTTCCTCAAAAATAAGTTCTTCTGCTCAGCGTCAACGTAAGGCACACACCGGCCAGACGGGTCCCGGCAGCACACCTTGCAGGAGTTGTCGGTTTCTGAAAGGGACGGCACAGACCGACGCTGGAGTCCTGCCGGCTGCCGCCCCTCCACTCCCTGACCACACTGAGCTTTCAGCTTCTGTTCCCTTCACACTGCCTCAGCTGTGGGAGGCCCTGGGCTCGGTCTCCAGTGTGTGCATGTGTGTGGCAGACACCACACCCATATGGCCATGTTTTCCCCAAGGGGCAGCTGGAGCTTGCAGTCCTTGGCCCTCGCAGTCCCAGAGGCCACTAGGTTAAAACGGCTTCACTCAGAAAGTCTGTCTCGCCCTCCGCTCAGACCCCAGGGCACTCCTTTCCCACGAGCCTTCACCCTGCACCCCCCGTGTGGCTGCACCCTCCCCAGACCAGCCAGGATGGCACCAGGGGCTGGCACAAAGGCCAGAGACCACAGCAGTAGTGCAACATAGGCCCATGTCAATCCCAACAGAGAAAGCAGCGGCAGATCCTCTCCGGGCTTCACTCCTCAGGGCACCGGGAGCCTGTCCCACACTCAGCCGTCACTCACAGTGTGCCAGCAGTGCTCTCCTCTGAGCTGCCCTCCTACACTGTCACTCCCTCCACCAAAAGTCCGCTGCCCGGAGTCCCCTCTGTCCCCAGGCCCCTCAGAGCCCACAGGAACCGGAGGAAAGGTGGGAGGGCTCAGCCCTGCTGTTCGCCCGTGCCTCGTGTCTCCTAGCTCCTCTCCTGCTGCTGTTGCCGCTGCTGGGCACGTGTGGCCCTGCCCTCCTGCCCGCAGGCACTGACCAGGTGCGCGGCCCTCTCTGGAGCTCACCATTGCAGGCGCAGGACTCCAGCTGCTGCTCGCGCTCGCAGAAGGGGATGCACTTCCCGTCCTTGCACTTGCCCAGATCCAGGCAGACCGTGTCATCCTCCGCGTTCCCAGGTGGGGGGCACTCGCTGCTGTTCCCTGCAGGCAGAGACTGTCAGCGACCATCCAGGGTGCCTGGCTCCAGTGCTGCCCGCCTGCCCACCCGCACTGCCCCTCTAGGAGATGCACGCTCCCAGCACTGTGAGGGGAAGCAGGGCTCTCACGCGAGAGGAGCAGAGCAGAGCGTAACCTTGTTTTTCACGCATTCGCAACTTAGCCCAGTCGAGCAGCAGGAGCCCGTACCTGTGCAATAGGACACGCCCTTGCAGGTAGCATTGATGGCCTCCTGGCACCGCTTCTGGGCCGTCTCGAACTGGCAGTTCTTACAGCACGGACTGTTCCTGTCGCTGTGGAGAAGCAGGCAGGGCCGATTCACCTTAAATGACAGCCTTGAGCCACACATTACCAGCACTTTAGAGACCTGGCACCCAAAGGAAGACTCTGCTGGGTCGCCACTGCCCCAGAGCTGGACACCACAGCTCCATCCATCTCTTCCTAACAGGAGGAGGTGAGACACTCAGGCCACACTAGACACAGTGGTCATCTTCACAGCATCCTTGGTTTGCATTATTTAAAAAGGGGAAAAACAGCCAGGTGTGGTGGCACACACCTGTAATTCCAGCACTCAGGAGGCTGAGGCAGGAGGATCAATGAGTTCCCGCCAGCCTGGATTACACAGCAAGACCCTGTCTCAGTGAATGAATGAATGAATGAATGAAAATGGATTCACCTCAAAACCATTAAATGAGACACACAAGTTTAAATATCACATTGTTTCTTGTGTGACGTAAACAAGGAGCAAAATGGAAGACAGACACTGGAAAGAAGGAAGGACATGTTAAATGAGAAGGGGAACAGAAAAGGGATTTAACAAACAATGGAAGGAAAAAAATGGAAACAAAGGTGAAGTGTTGAGGAGAGTCGAAGGGGAAAAACAATACATTACATACAGGTGCAAATTCCCTATGACAAAGGTGAGTGCTATTTGTCCTCCGATTCTGGGAGAGATAGCTGCAGTCGTGTCTATTGCCTGATGCAGTTTGCAAACCAGTGTTTGTGAACCAAGGCACCACTGTACGGCAAAGAAGTACTAATAAAAAAGTTTTTTAAAGAAACCCAAAAAACAAAAGGGAGGAAACAGTCAGGGGGGCTCACCAGGCAGGCAGCAGCTGAGGGACAGGGTGTCCAGTGCTGCTCTGCACCGCCCAGCTCCGAGGTCTCCACTACCACTCTCAACTAAAGCCCCTCCCGAGCGCGCAGTGTGTGGGGATGCGGAAGCGCAGGTGCCTTCCGGTTTGTGAGTCCTTAGTGTACGTCACTGGACGCCATTCTACACACAGTTCTAAGGGCAGCCTTTTAAAGTCTCCTTTCTCGTCTGTTTCCTTTAAGAAGGATTCTTTGAACTGTGAGGACGCTGTGTCAGGTAAGGCACGAGGTCAGGTCAGGGTGGGTTCTAGGGTGGTCCTGGGGACTGAACCCAAGGCTGGGCATATGCTAAGCAAGCACACTGCCAAGATATCCACCACTGGGCTCCACCCCAGGCCCAGAGGGTTGTTTTTATATAATGCAAACTGCTTTGCAGACAGCACTGCTCACAGCACACAGGCATGTATGCACACATACACGCGCATGCGCACACGCACACACACGTGTTCTGCTGTCAGACACCTGTGATGCCGTGATGCCAGCCCCACCCACTCAGGCTATGCTCACCTGCACTGCACACCCGGCTTCAGCGTGCAGTCACTGTTGCAGCAGGTGTCGTTGTTGAGGTACATGATCCCAGGGTCACACTCTTCCCCCTCATCCACCCTGGAGTTGCCGCACACCTTGTTGCTGCGCTCCTGGAAGCACTCCTGGGCCTTGCTCTCAATGGTCTTATAGATGGACTGCTTACTGCAGTTGGAAAACATCTTGAGAGAAAAAAGGCCACACGGGCTCAGAAGAACGGAATAAAGATTCACTCCCATGTATTTGTTTGGGGGGGGGGGTACCAGGGATCAAACTCGGGACCTTGTGCTTGTGAGCCAGGCGCCGGAACCACTGAGCTAAATCTCTGGCCCACTCCCATGTATTTCTGTGCCTCTAAGGTCCAGTATTGGAGCCACCTAGAGCTGTGTGAGGGCAGCCAAAACACTGACACAGGCCACTGATACAGAATCGAGTGCCTCTCTCTGGGACACCATGCAGCAGCTGTGAGCTGGGCTAAGGACCTCCAATTCTTCACACAAAGCCTAGTGATGGCAGTACTGGGACCACACCTCCCCCTTCCATCCCGCACAGGCAGTCTGGCAGGACAGAAGTCTGGCCCAGGCTGCTGCCTGCCCCTATGGGACAATCCAGGAATGCAAGTGGGCGCTTCCAGTTTCCCCAACATGTGGGGCCTGGGGCCCAAACCCCTACATCCAGCTTTATTTATTTATTTATTATTATTTTTTTTTTTTACATCCAGCTTTATTTTGAGACAGGCTCTGTCGGAGCTGCCAAGTCACACAGGCTGGGCTCAAACTTGTGATCCTCATGTCTTAGCCTCCCAGAGTGCTGGGATTATGGGCCAGCACACCAAGCCCTGCTCGCTGGCTCACAGATGACCCACTTTAAAGGTCAAGTGTCAGCTCAGTGAGAGGCACAATGTTACTGCCACCTAAACTCCAAACTACTACCTAAACATTCTCACAGGTCTACAGTAACCCAAGTCCCCTGAGTTTGCGACGGTGACCTGGGACCCCAGATTCCCGATGCAGCGGTCAGAGCCACCTTTCAGCTTTCTCCGCAGCTCTCAACTGCGTCCCTCTTTCTGATGCCTCAACTGTCAGGAAAGGGGGAAGCAACTGGGGGTAACAGAGCGGTCACATCTTGGGGCAGGATCTCTGCAGCTCTGCAGGAGCTCAGAGTCCCTCAGGCCAGGGGACAGTGCTGTGGCACCGAGAGCCAAGGGCAGGGCCTTGCAGGCACCCAGGGAGCCCTTTCATAAAGGCCCTCATGCTACACACAATGCTCACTAGCCTCGGCCCGAAGATCTTCCGGTCTGCTTTCCAGTAGACATTTAAGGGAGCTGCCTTCCGCAGTCTGGCCCTCACGGAGGGGAACTCTGGTGGCGTCTACTCATCGCCTCTGCAGCTCCAGCGGTTCCCTTCCGAGTGAGTGCCATTCAGTCGGCAGACAGGCGCTCTTCCTCACACAGTCCCTGAAGACCCCTTCTGCTTGCATCCTTCCCACACAACTTCCTGTTCCTTCAGCAACCTGCCTAAGAGGTGACAAACCCTTAGCACCCTGTTCCTTTCATTACTGTTACCTGTTCATCCCCCACCCCCGCTGGCTGCTCTCTTCACTGGTCCACCTGGTAGAAAACTGTCCTTTGCTGCCAATAAATAGCCCAGCATCTCCACAAAACACAGCTCTGCCCCAGTCTACTGATCAGCAAGACCCTAGGGGCCTTTGGAGCCCACAGGGGACTTCCGCTAGGAAGAACTTGCAGATGGAAGGGGCAGGGAAGCACAGCACCCCCAGTCTGCACAATGAAAGGACTGCCCCCCATTCTGACCCTGTCCTCATAATTGAGAAGCAGGGGACCTGTCAGCACAGGCCATGTCCAACGCAGCAGCCACCAGCCACACGCCGCTGTCAGTTTGCTCCTAGTCACGCATGTATGCTACGGTATTAGAGAGATCCCCGCGCACAGGAGGTGGCAGAATGGCACGTGCCCATGTGCCCTTGCCAACTTTCTCCAGGACCAGCTATGGCTGCATGGGCTCCACATCCTCACCACTGTCCGCTTTTCCACTCATTTCTGGATGTTCACTCCCTCCTCCCAAGCTGCACAGGGCCCATCCTGCGTATCGAGGAGCTCACCCATTTCAGAGCCACACATCAGTGATTACCAGTAACTTCAGCAGCAGAGAGCACCACAGATGGGCTCTAGCACATCCCCATCCTCCCAGGAAGGTCCTTTTACAGTGAACACCTATCTCCCCCTCGAACACAGGGATACCACTGTTACATTTAAATAAAACAATTTACACTTCAGACCCTGTCTCTGGCCAGCATTTAAATTGCACATGGCCAGACAGCTGGAGGCCACTAACCGGAGCAGAGCGGCCCCCAAATCCTCCCCTGCAGCAGTCAGTCACACAGCACACATGTGGCACAGATCAGACAGCAAGAGGCAGTCTCCTGCCAGAGAATGGCAGGAAACACGGCTGGACAATGTGGAAGCGAAGGACAAAGGGGCAGGAAACGGCTCCTACCCCCGAGGTCTCAAGCAGAGGAAAAATGAAATGTGCCATGCACTGCAAGAGAGCAAGAGTTGTTACACGGCAGCCGAACAAAACGAGGTGCATCACTCAAAGATGACAGGGGCAGTGAGCAGGAAGTGGGGAAGGGCAAGGAGCCCCAGTGACCTGTCTGCACTCCCCTTCACAACTCCCCTCGGCTGCACCCAACTGATCAGGATTTGTCAACACTGGAGTTAGTGCAGAATCTCAGCATTAACAGTCAGAAAGCTGCTCTTCTCTGTGGGTTCTGCACCCATGAATTCAAATGATCAGGGACTGCAAATGTTGGGGAAAGCACACGTGTGCTGAGCACGGCAGGGAACAAGCACTCCACAGCACCTGCACCGTGATGAGGTGCGGGTTGTCTGGACGTGATCTAAAGCGTGCAGGTCGGCAGCACGGGCTCCATGCAGACACGGCACCGCCTCACACCCAGAATCTGGAGACTCTGGCACAGATGCAGGGGCACTGCTGTGTGCGCCCCGGGAACAGCTCTACCATGCTACGGGGCCCAGGGAACAGTGCTGGGAGCAAGGCCGATGACAGGGCCTTTCCCACCCCAGGCTTTGGATCTGGCAAACTCTGTATGCTTCATTCCAGAAGCTGACAAGAAATGTGCTATTTATGAAGTGCCACACAGTTAACACTAGTAGCAAATTACAAATGAAACAATGGGTTATTTTTAACAGACCCTGAGCCCACCAAAGCCCAAAAACTGGAATTCCAACAAGTCATTACTATCAGTAATTTTTTTTTTTTGGTACCGGGGATCAAACTTGGGACCTTGCACTTGCAAGGCAGGTGGTGGCACCACTGAGCTAAATTTTACCCTGGCCCCATCAGTAATTTTTTGAGATTAACCAAATTTAGTGAGATTAACCTTCAAGACCAGTCCAAATGAGCCATGCATGGTGGTGCACACCTGTCACCTCAGCACTCAGGAGGCTGAGGCAGGAGGGACTGTCACACATCTAAGGCCAGACTGGACTACAGTTTTGGACCCTGTCTCAAAACTGAAAAACCTGGGCCAGGGATTCAGCTCAGTGGTTTCGCCACCTGCTGCGCAAGTGTAAGGACCCGAGTTCGATCCCTGGTACCAAAAAAAAACAAAAAAACCCTGACAAACCTGAGTTCTGAATGGTGGCTCTAGCCAGGTCTGGGCAGCCACCCTACACTGTAAAACAAGGTCACGCTACTTTATTGGTGCAGTTCAGCCCTGGAAACACAGGAAAGGAATACGTCTCACATTCTGCTCTGGCAACGCCACCAGCTCCTCCTCTCCTGCCCACACACTCAGCTCCGAGCACGCACCTTGTTATTCTCGTGATCGCCGCTCACGGCAATGGGGTACATCACATACTTCCCACCCTGGTCTTCGTTGGGCGCGCATTCAGGTAGGGCGTCCGGATCGTGTTCTGCTCCGAAGTTGTGCCCCAGTTCGTGAGTGGTGACCAGGTCCGCTTCCTTGGGGTTCATGCAGACAGAACATTTAACCATCAGTGACTGTGGCCAGCTGGGCCTCAAGCCAGACGTCAAGAGTTACAACTGGATCCTGACTTCAACAGCCAATGACAAATCACACACGTGTAGAGTTCTGTGTAATGCACTCTTAAGTGACTACACCGATTAATTTAAATCGATTTAAGAAAATACAGCTTACAAGATGCATTAAAAACACTCAGCAAACCACCACACTTGGCTGTTTTGAGCACATGCGGTGTGGTGCTAACACACCCAATTCCCAGTTACCAGGCCCCACTGCCTCCATCTGGGTCACACTTCTGTCAAAGCTAAAAGCCTCTCGGCAAAAGGAAAAATCTCAAAGGGTGAAGAAAACCTGAGGTTCAAAAGCAATGTTCTACCATCTCAGTGACGCGTCGGTGTCCCACGAGTAACAATGCTAAGCACCGAGAGTTTAGTTGGGGAATCCAGCGGTGAGCGGTATTTTTATCCGGTCACCAGAAGATTTCTATCTGAATATAACACAATAATGAATTTAGCCAGAAAAGCTTAATTTTTTCAGTATTTATCTGAATAAAACAAGACACTTAAAGGAATCCTAATTCTGTAAGACATGAAAAATCAATTTGCAGGCCATTTTTTCTACACAAGGAGATTCCCAATTCTTGGGATTATTAGCTTCTCAAAGGCAAGGTCCTGAAGCTTTTCCACATTTATATTAAAAATGGCAGTGGAGGAAATTTGGAATTTTTAGCAAAAACATTCAAATCCTAATGGTGTAATATGGAGAAGTAATTTCTAACTGTACACTGGGAAAAAATTCAAGAACAGACTGTAACAGTCTGGCACTGTAAAAATAACGCAAAAATTTCAAAGCAAATTTATTTTTAACTGTTTTATGAGAGAATATTCTGGAAGACCAAGGAAAACACATCACGAATGGAACCATTAAGAGGCTGTCACAACGAAAAAGTAAACGGGCACCAGAGGAGATTCTGCATCACTTCCAGAGATGGATTAGCGGCCTTTTCTTCTCATCCGACTTTATGCAGCTTGAGTCACCTGAAGTCCACAGCTATACCAGAGGTCACTCTGCGTATGTCTGACAAATGCATAACACCTCGTTTGGGGACGGGATTTTGCTATGTTGCCCAGGCTGGCCTCTACCTCCTGGCCTCAAGTAATCCTCCTGCCTCAGCTTCCCAAGCAACTGCAACTACAGTGTCTACCACTGTGCCCAGCTTGCATAAGGCCCCATGTGTGTGATGGCAGAGCCTGCCAATCCCCACCCGGGACTGTTAATCCAGACAGCGTCCTTTCAAGGCCACCCCGGAGATCATACCTGTGCGGCCAGCCACACCTGCAACAGGCATCCCCTGGCCATGCCCGGGCTGCAGCCAGCCTCAGTGGGGGTCTGCTGGGACACCTCCTCCATCAAGTCCACTCAGGCCACTCCCCACCATGACCAACAGGGGGCTGACACTGCCCCAAGTGAGCCCCCCGCCCCCCAGCGGTCCTGCGCCCCGGCAGGCAGTCTGTGCCCCTTTCAGGGGCAGATGTGTGCATAGCCTCGATTTCTTTCTCAAGGCAGGCATGAGGAATGGGTCCACCAAAGGCCACTGGTGCAAAAGTGCCCAAGAGCCGAGCTGTAACCCCAAGGCAGCCAGAGCAAATGGAAAGCAGCAAAGTACTGGGAGCTTCCACTTGAAGTGCAGGAAAAATCTCCCGAGCCAGGTATCCAAAGCTGTGGCTCCGAGCAGCACAAAGAGCTGAGAGCCGCTGCATTCAGGGCTCGGGATATGAAGGCGTGAAGAGCTACCCTCGTCTGGTGGGGACTGAGCAAGAGGAAACCCGGGTGCAGGAATGAAGTCCAGCCACTGCAGAACCAGACCAGTGCCAGAAGGAGCTGAGGATCGATGTCCTCATGTTCTCCAGAGAAAGCCAAGGGCTGCTTTAGTTTCTTCCTCAAACTTTTAATTCTCGTACTTCTCACAGAAAACATACATTTCAGCGGAAATCATAAATAGTACATACTAGCTTTTTAAAAGATACCTCTATAAATAAGTAATAACTGAGGTTCTAATACAATAAACTCCAAATTAAGAAAACCAGAGGACATACCTTTGTGAGGATGGTTTTACCATAATTTTTTGTGCTGGTCAAACCACTATTCAAATAGATATTTTTCTTCCCAACTGGACTATAATAAGCTAAAGGCAAAAAAAAGAGGCAAAAATTGCTTATTAAACACAGCATTATAGTTCAATCAGCTGAGCACTCTGGCATCCTGTTCACACACAGGCAAGCTTACCTTTAGGACAGACGCCTCCATGACTGTTCGCTCTGGGAGAACCCACGTAGGCCAGTCCAAGTGTTCCCATGTCAAAATCCTGGTACGTGAAAAGGTGGGCCAAGCAGACTTTTGATGCTTCCTCGGCTATATCAAAGCTAAATTGCTTTAAAAAATAGAAAGTGTTCTAGATTAGATGAGCAGTTCTATCAGACTGAGAGACAGCTCAACAGCAGGCAGCACGCACAGCAGACAGACCTCCCCCAAGTGTGGCAAGGGTGCTGCTGTTGCTGTAGGCATGTTTGTTTACTCATTCATTTGGGATGGGGAAGACTTTTTTTTAGAAAATTCATAACAAGAAAGAGTTCTAAATAGAAACTTACAGACTCCAAGATAAAAAAATTTTTTTTTTTTTTTTTTTTTTTTTTTTTGGTACCGGGGATCAAACTCGGGTCCTTGCGCTTGCGCAGCAGGCGGTGAAACCGCTGAGCTAAATCCCTGGCCCCCCAAAAATCTTGATTTTAGGCTTGGCTGGGTGGCACATTCTGGGAGGCTGAGATAGGAGGATTCCAAGTTCAAGCCCAGCCTGAACAAGTTAAGTGACTTAGTGAAAACTCGTCTCAAAATAAAAAATTTAACAAAGGGCATAGGTGGAGGAATGAATATGAGAAAAATATATACATTAAAAACTATCACCAGGATTGTGAAACTATGAGGGACAGCATGGGAGGAGGATGAGGGTAAAAAGAATTAAAATGTTACGTGTGTATGCACAAATCTGTCAAAATGAAGCGCATTAACCAGCATAACCAATAAAAGAGTAGGGGTAGGGCCAGGGATGTAGCTCAGTGTAAGGTTCTGAGTTCAATCCCCAGCACCAAGACAGACAAACAAAAACTCTTGATTTTTTAAAACATTTAAAATGAGACTGTCAGCCAGGCATGGTGGCACACACCTGTAATCCCAGCACCTAGGAGGCTGAGGCAGGGGGAATGCTACAAGTTTGAGGCCAGCTTGGGCTACAGTGAGTTCAAGGCCAGCCTGAAGTACACAGTGAGACCTTGTCTCAAAAAAACCAAAGACAGGGCCGGGGATTTAGCTCAGTGGTTTCGCTGCCTGCTGCGCAAGCGCAAGGACCCAAGTTCAAGGACCCGAGTTTGATCCCAGGTACCAAAAAAAACCCCCCAAAAAACCAAAGACAGACAGGTCAGTCAGTCCAGAGGCATCTGCAGAGTGAAGAAGGCTACTTGGGTCACTGGCAGCTCTGTGGGAACAAGGCGTGGCACCTATGGACACAGCCTGCTCCTTCTGGGTCCTGCCAGATGCAGCCCATGTGAGGCCTCAAGAGCAGAGGGTGCAGGGGCTCAGCTGCTCAGGTCTCCGCCATTGCTAGTATGTGAGTACCAGGGACGGGTCATGGCACCTTGCCGAGTGAGCTGAACTATACCCACCCAATAATTCAGAGTGAAGTCCTAACACCCTATAGCTCCAAAGTCAACTATATTTGGAGACAGAGTCTTTACAGAGGTGATTGTTAAAAGGAGGTCATAGGGTGGGCCCTAATCCCCAGGTCTTAATGAGGAGAAGACACAGACCCAGACACACACCAAGGGAAGACCCAGGAAGGACACAGGAGAAAAGTGGCAACATCTACAGGCCAAGAAGAGAGGCCTTGGAAGAAGCCATCTCCGGCAACACCTTGATCCTGGACTTCCAGGCTTGATGGGCAGGGGCTGGCAGGTCAGATCGGATGCAGCAATCTACACATGGGGGCCGCATCACTGGCAGAGACAGCCATGCCTCCCAGATTCTCAAAGATACTGCTTTACAGCCCCTTTGTAATACACAGTGATGTATACACAGTGATGCTGTGGATCTTTCAGTATCCTGGTCAGTAGATTCACTTTTAATTCACACATTGGCGGCTCAGGGGAATGTTTTTTTATTCCATCATTTCCATGGGTTGGTCTGGGTGTCGGTGGCTCATCCACAGTCTCTGCTAGGATCTCCTCAGGCCAGAACTAAAGCTTTCCAACCTGGCCTGGAGTTAAAGGCTGTTACCAGTCTGTGTCTAGACTGAGACCCCTGTGTAATGCTCTGTCTGCCGTGTCCCATTTGACCTGCCAACCCCTACCCGTCTTTTTCAGCCACTGATGTCTGCCTCCCGACAGATGGCAAGTAACTGAGGTTGACAGGGGGACTTCTCCCGGTTTCCCACCATCTTCTCCAACACAGCCTGCAAGGCTGCAGACATAATCCTTGTGTCAGAAATCACCAAGTGGCCAGGGCAACACAGCCAGCACCTGGACCTACCTCCAATAGCATCTTCACATCCCATGAGTCCTTCTCTTCATGCGGGTAACTCTTCGCCATGTTGTAGTGCCTTTCGCCAGGTCTGACCTCTTGTGGAGACTTGAGAATGCGAATCTATACTTAAAAAGATAACACATCTAGAACGTTTCTGAGAAGGGGCTGTAAGACTGAATAATACTTCTCTGTTCAAACAAAGACCATTTAGCATTCTAGAAAAAGGGTTACAGAACCTTAATTCTGTAGTCTTCATTTTTAATGTTCAGTGCTTAAAACAAACTGAAGTGCATATGGCATGAAAAACATGTTGATGAATTAGTTATATATGTACTAAATTTTCTTATCTTCTACATTTGGAAAAAGTGAGAACTTGGATTGCATGAGCCTTAAATATTTATTACAATTAGAGACAATAATTTAGAAATACTAACATGTCCATCACTTGGCTCCCACAGGGATGAAAGGTTATAAAAGGGAGGGGGGGGGCTTCGCCTTGTACCTCATTTCAGGTAATTTCATAGGAAACCTGCTCAGACAAAAAGAAAGGAAAAGGCTTTCCCGCCAGCAAGTCTGACAGATGGAAGACAGACTCGGCTCAGAGGGCTCTGCCCCGCTCCCCACCCAGCTGCATACAGGACCCCTCTGCCATCTGCACTGCCACCTCGGGGTGAGCTTCCCAGGGCTATGAACTGGGGAGGGGGTGCCCAGGGCAGTTCAGAGATGACTGACCACACATCAGATCACATCCTCCAATCCATCTCTTGTGCGTTAAAGAAGGTGATGTGTTTCTCTCCCACATTATCCCTATGTTCTTTAACTGGCTCCAAGTCCCCAAGGCAAAAGGGACCCTTATGTACTGGGTCCCAAACCCTTGAACATGATGTAGTGTTTCAAACACAGAAGGCCATTTTTTTTTTGGTACCGGGAATCGAACTCAGGTCCTTGCACTTTCGAGCCAGGTGGCGGAACCACTGAGCTAATCCCTGGCCCAAGGCCATTTTTTATGTATGCACCAACATGGAAAAATCTCCAACATACTGCAAAATGAAAACAGTACGGAGTAAAGAGACTGCAACCATGTCAAACACAGACACACACACACACACACAGACACACACACACACACACACCCCCTCTGGAAAGAGACACATGACTAGTGATGTAGAAGTCCCTGGAAAAAGGACCTGGTTTGACAACAACAGAAAGAAGTTGTAGACTTACTTTTCACTGGTTTTTGTACTGTGTATATATTACCTATTCAAATAGTAACTTAAAGAAAATACAAAACAGAAAAAGAATGGAAAAGGGAAAAATTCTCTTAGTCATACGTAAGTACTATCAAAGTTTAACATTTAATTAGTAAAGTACATGATTTCAAAAGTTTTTTGGGTTTGTTTTGGTTTTTGAGACAGGGTCTAGCTATGCAGTTCAGGGTGACCTTGAACTCACTATGTAGCCCGGGCTGGCCTAGAACTTATGCTGGGATTACAGGCATATACCACCATGCCTGGCTTAAAAAATACTTTTTTTTAATCTCTAAATTCTATACTACACAACCTGTAAGAATATGACTTAGTACAAAAAGCCTGGAAAATAAGATATAATTCATGTAAAAGAGGTTTATGTATCAAAATGTCCAAAGCAATTTTCAATTTTAGAAGTGTCTTTAGTTAGACTTAATTTCAAACAATTTTTACTATGAGACACAACTAAGATGATATTATTAATATAATTATTATTATTATTTTTTTTTTTTTGGTACCAAGGATCGAACTCAGGACCCCGTGCTTGCCAGGCAGGTGGTGTGCCACTAAGCTAAATCCCTGGCCCAAGATGATATTATTGTAACATTACACAACATTAATAGCTTATAAGGAATCATAAGGAGATATTTAGAAAAAGATCTAGTGATTCTGTATATATAAATGCCTTATACAGTATTTTTGAGTAAACTTTCTTAGCAATGATTCAACCATGTGTTAGCATTTTTTTCTGGGGGATGGGGGTTGCTAGGGATCAAACCCAGGGCCTTGTAAATGCCAGGCAAACACTCTGCCACTCAGTCACATCCCCAGCTCAAAGCATTTTAATCTGAGAGAAGGAAAACACTACCGGTGACAAGCAGCCCATAAAGCAGCCTTACAGGGCTTCCTCCTTATAACAAGCTTCAGATCAGAAATCTAGAACTAAGTAATGTCAAAAACACAAAACCGATTTACCAGAGAACAATCACTGGCATTTGAGAATTTTTACTTATTATCAATGTCAAAGGAAAATGTTTGGATTTTAATACAAATATTTTAAGTCACATAACTTCATCAAGTAACATAAGGCCATATCTATTGATAAATACCTGCTCTATTTGTATTCCATAACCTTTAAAGCCTGCATTATCCCACGAAGTGTTCCGGTAGATGTCATCAACTCTGTCAATTAGCTCTATCTGTGTGTATAAACCAAAGACATTATTATATAGATCTTTACCACTCATTACATGTAATATAAAATCTGCAAGGATAAAAATTCTGTTGAATGAAAATGCCATTTCAAGTTTCTACTAATTACAAGAACTACCCTTAAGATATTAATCTTTATCATTGATGGTTCTACCAAAGAAATTATTCCCACTTTCAAACTTAAAGTGTAATCAGAATAAAACAGTGGTAGAGTTTACCCCAAATTTCTGATAGTCAACTGCAGATGGAACCAAAATATCGAGGATTAGGGTTTTTGTGGGGTTTTTTTCTTTTTTTCTTTTGGTACCTGGGACCGAGCTTGAGACCATGCACTTTTTCTTTTTTTTTTGGTACCGGGGATCGAACTTGGGTCCTTGCACTTGCGCAGCAGGCAGCGAAACCACTGAGATAAATCCCCTGCCAAGACCATGCACTTTTGAGGCAGGCAGTGGCAACACTGAGCTACATCCCTGGCCCTATTGGGGTTTTTAAAAACTGCCATTCCAGTCAATTACAAAAGTAAAATTTAGAAGTCAGTTTACCAGGCCAGGGATGTAGCTCAGTGGCACCATGCCTACCTTGCAAGCACAAGGTCTGAGTTCAATCCCCAGTACCAAAAAAAAGTCAGTTTACCTAAAAATATCTGAGGGAGCGGTCTTCCCTGTCTCCCGGCACGCACCTCGAGGCCGTCCAGGGACAGGGACAGAGTGTGACAGTTAACGCTGGCCCCATCCCCAACCTGCTCCCACAGCCTGGCCCTGAGGATGGGTGGGGGACAGGGCCATCTCCTCACCACACAGAAAGAACAGAATGCGCGTTCTCTCTCTGCTCCTCAAACAGCATATTCTACTGTTCAAAACTTGGTTAAAAAAATAAACTGAAAAAGAAGAAAAAACAAAAACTGGGTTGAAGACGCTTGTTCCAGTGACTGTGAAGCAAGCTCCAGGTCTAAGGAATTGTTCTTTGTTTACAAGTAACTGTAAGAAACTGAATTTTTCCCATATTCATGGTGTAATGAACAAAGACACAAAATAAGAAAAATCCCCTCATACAGCCCAGACCAAGAGAGAAGTGTTTTCAAGAAAGAACCCCTCTTGGTAGGAACAAAGATTACAACGACTCCCACTGTGCTCATAATAAATTCTCCCCCTAGCTCAGCAGGGCAGGACGGCAGGCTAAGGGAGGTCACAAAGATGGGGCTTTCCCGCCCGGGGGCTGTGGGTCTTCAATAGCTGCTTTCTCTTTTATTCCCTGGTAACAACATTTTGCTCAGCGGCAAGTTCTCCTGACAAATGAGGTCATAGTAACAAAAAATGTTAATGAAAAAACAGTTAACCCCAGAACTCCAGCTTTGGCTGGAGCAGTGCTTGCCAGGCACTTGGGTTTGATCCCCAGCACCACCGAAGAACCCACTGTTGGGTTCAACCCATTGTCAACCCATTGTTGACATTTCTTTCTTCTTTCCCCCAAGAGTTAACGGATTACGACCATCATAATGCATACTCCTGTGATTAGCTCTTTAGCATGACATGAACAAAACTGACCTTCTGGGAGATATATTTTTAGGCAAAAAAGCATATAACACATCTGGTCACATGGATAGCTTTCCTCTGAAACATAAATCCATACTGTGATACCACAGGTTCACTGTTACTAGGAACTGGTGCTTTTGCAAAGTTCATTTGTATAAAACAAAGGACGACATTACAAACTTCCCCAAACTTAATATAAAAAATTCTATTATGCAGAAAATATTAGTTTAAAAGTAAAATGTGGCTTTCCTGACTCTGAGATGATAGTTTCCAGAGTACTGGCCGTGGAACACCGCGGGAGAGTGTCACAGAGCCTTTGGGACAGACTCACCAGGTAATTGGTCGTGGTGCTCTCCTCCCCTCGGCCCATGTACTTGTAAAAGCGATGATCTGCGACCACCAGTAGTTTACACGTGTTCTTCATGGGATCCGGGTCGGCTCTTCTCTTCACCCGATGGACAAACTCTAATATGAATTTGTATGCACTATTAAATCAAATTCATCAAGACAAGGGGGGTTTTTTATAGGAGCACTTTACGTCCAGTAGAGTTCTAAAACAAACATCAGTTGAGCTTAGTATACTCAACAATTATCTTGAATAAAAATAATTCACAGGGCACAGGTGTACCCCTGTGCCCCCACTGCTCAGGAGGCTGACGTAGGATGATGGCAACTTTGAGGTGACAGAGCAAGACCCTCTCTCAAAGCAGAAAGGGCTGCAAGTGTAGCTCAGTGGTACAGCACCTGACTAGCACACACAAAGCCCGAGCTTCAATCTCCAGTACCACCAAAAAAATTGGAGAGCTCAAAACCAAGGGGTCTGAGGACAAAGCTCAGTGGCAGAGCACTCGCCTAGCATGTGTGAGGCCTTGGGTTCTATTCCCAGAACTGCAAAAAAGAACCAAAAAACAGTACAGAGCAGGGCTGGGGATTTAGCTCAGTGGCACCGCGCCTGCCTCGCAAGGTGCTGAGTTCAATCCCTGGTACCACAAAACAAAACAAAACAAAAAATTGGCAACTCTGGGGACATGGAGCTGTCTCGGTGCCGGTGCCAGTGCCAGATGGAGACCCCTGCCACACACAAGCAGGGGCCCAAGCCCTTCTCAGGCGGAAGCGTCTTCATGGACGCAGCAGAAGCACACACAGCTATGCACACAGATCCATGTGGAAAAGGCAGAGCCAGGATCCCCTACATGTGCGGCTCTGCCGCTGGTCTGGGGACATCATCACGCAGCAGAAGAGCCATCAACACACTCCTCTGCGGAACTGTGTGCACACTCACAAACGTGTCTCCATGACAAACAGAAGCTGCAAAATTACGGTTAACAGGGTTATCGACTGCTTTCAGTGCTACAGCCCAAACCTCAGGGGCTTAGCCCTGCCAGGCAAGTGACCCATCACTCAGCTACACCCTCGCCCAGGGTAGCTTTCTTATTAAATAATAAAACTGTTGACAAATTTATTTAGTTATGTAGTAAAATGCTAGGAGTACTTTCTGAGATCTTCAAGAATGAGGACAGCTGAAGCCGGGCAAGGTAGCACATGCCTGTAGTCTCAGCTACTCAGAAGGCTGAGGCAGGACGATCTCCTGAGCCCAGGATTTCGAGGTCTGCCTGGACAACACAGTGCAACCCTGGCTCCCTCAAAATAAATTTAAAAATAGTCAGAACAGGTTACCTCTCCAAAATGGTTAGTTTCTAAATGACTCTAAATAGATCTGTCCCAAGACTGAGAACCTTTTTATATCCAAACAGTATAGCTCTCTTACTACTAGAATTATTACTTACAAGCGCTAAAGATTGTTTGAAGGTATTTTTGTTGTTTTGTTTGGTACTCGGAACCTTGCACTTGTGAGGCAGGCAGCGGAACCACTGAGCTAAAGCCCAGGCCCTTTTGTTTGGCGCTATTCTTTGACATTGCTAAATACCTGCTAGTAAAGAATTCTCCTTAAGATCATTCAATTTTCCCCAAATATCTCTTTAGGTCCAATTATTGCTGCTCTCATTATTTTAGCACTTAATACAACTCTTACATTAAAAAATAATTAAGAATTTCTGGAAAAAAACTATTTTCAAACCAAGTATTATAGTTACTTGATCATCACATTTTTCTACCAATTAACAACCACTCCTGAGGGAGTCAGCTGTAACATGCTGTGTCTCACTTGAAATGTAGCTTTTACCACGCACCTCCAGGCGGCTCCCTGTCTATCAGCCCTTCCGGAATCAGCTCCTCGTCTTCCACTTTCACATAGCCACATACTTTGGGAGACTGCAAGCGCGAAACATTCTTGATGTCTTCGGATCTGTAAGCTAGCATCCTTTTGTCTTTAGTATCATTAACAAATCTCCAAAGTGGCTAAAACATAAAATATATATGATGAGATGGAAAAAATAAGAACTCTTAAAACATTAAGTCCATATGACGTCTTTGCTTATCTTAGACAATGTTCATTTCTCGTTCAGTAAAATGATGAGATGTTTTATCCAAAATAAATTATTTCCATTTTTATCATAAGGGGTTTTCTATGCTGGTAAATTAATTCATAGATGATACACTCGTGATTTTACCTGTATATGAACAAAAGCATCACTTGGCATGAGGAAATCTTTCAGAAAATTGAGAAGAGAAAAATGCCTTTTTCTATTAATTCATTTAAAAACATTTATATAATGTCTACTGCCTATTGGCACTCCTTTAGTTGTTGATGACACTGCAATAAAAGCTAGACAAGGCCAAATGCAGTGCTGCACACCCATAATCTCAGCTGCTTTGAAGGCTGAGGCACGGGGATCTCAGGTTTGAGCCCCACCTGGACAACTTCATAACACCCCATCTCAAAATGAAAAATAAGAATAACAAAGGGGGCCAGGATTTAGCTCAGAGGTTCCGCTGCCTGCCCCGCAAGCTCAAGGACCCAAGTTCGATCCACGTACCAAAAAAAATATATAATAGGGCCAGGGATTTAGCTCAGTGGTTTAGCTGCTTGCTGTGCAAGTGCAAGGACCCGAGTTCGATCCCTGGTACAAAAAATATATATATAACAAAGGCTACACAGGAGGGAGATTAAGAAACGATGTCTAGTGGCCGGAGATTTAGCTCAGTGGCACCGTGCCTGCCTCACAAATGCAAGGTCCTGAGCTCAATCCCTGGTACTGCAAAAAAAAAATTCACTATATTTTGGCCGGGGATTTAGCTCAGTGGTTCTGCAGCCTGCCTCACAAGCACAAGGTCCCAAATTCGATCCCTGGTACAAAAAAACTCCCCAAAAACCAGTGTCTAACAGATTTCAAAAAGTAACCCAACTCATGAGCCCCAGGAATCTTCCACACTTAATAAAGCTCACTGGGCCTGGAGAGAGGAGAAGCCGATTTTTTTCCTTTTGGAGAAATATTTCAAAATTCTGTAAGAGCTTCCTGGTACTCCCAGTCTCTCACAGAAAGAGACAGCAGGGCTTAGGTACTCGTGGCCCACTGTGTCCCGGACACGGTCCCTTACACAAGAAACCTCCTTCAGGAGGAAAAGGAGCATTAGCGCCCAGTTACATGTGGAGATTTCAAAGGAAAGGCGGTCACCAGACTAGTGGAAGCTAGTCCTGTTCCCACCACTCCTAGTAAGTTACTGGTGGAAAAAAGACACCTGATGAATAATTCAATAAAAATCAAGAGGCTTGATTGGATCCTGGATTGGAAAGCTAGACAAATCTGTGAAGGAGATTTTGAAGATAACTAAAAATTTGACTAAGGACTGGTTATTAGCTAAAATGGTAGGATTATTTTCAGGTGTTTCCGAAACAGTAACCTTTCTCAGGTGTTACTTTTATTATGTGTAAAAAAATGGCTTTATTTTTAGGAGATGCAACACTTAAAATATTTAGAAGTGAAGTGTCATGATATTTCTGAGTGATTTAGGAAAAAAAGAGACAAAGCAGAAATGCCATTCTGGTAGCAACTGATAGATCGTCTCTCTGTCCACCCACCCCCTGCACTCCACACGCCTCTCAGTGTAACAGCGCTCCTCCTCAGGACACCCCCTCAATGCTGGATTTTTTATTTGTATTTTTCTACCCTTTTTACTCAGTCCAAACTTGCTTCACAGAGCTCATTTTTCCCTTACTCTTGTTTTGTACCTTTAATAAATGTGAAACTTAATTGTTTCTCGGCCTTTTGGCTAAGATCAAGTGTAATAAATGTGAAACTTTGACACCATTACAAAAAAAAAAAAGAAATGCAGAATTCATCTTATGAGCTTCTTAGAGATAAAAAAGTATTATCTTTGTTTTTCAAAGTCATCTGTTATCCTAGTTAAAAATTTTTAAATGCAAAGAGAAAAGAAGTAAGGGTAAGTTTCACCTCTGCCATCTTAAACTGAGATTTTTAAAACTCAGAGACAAGCCAGGAGTGGTGGCACACACCTGTAATCCTAGCACCCAGCAGGCTAAGCCAGAGGACTCTGAGTTCCAGGCCAGCCTGAACTAGAGTGAGACCCTGCCTCAAAAGAAAACAGAACAGATCCAGACTGTGGCTGAGCTACTGGAAAACACGGCTGCACAGATGCACTTACCTCTATGTTATACTCTGCCCCATCTGTGTTGATCCTTATGGTAACATCATCATCTCCTATGTGGGCCAGGACCCTGGAGTCAGGCTCACCTTGGGACAACAGAAATGCATTTTATCAAAAAAAATCTCTATCAAACAATAAACTATGTAACTATGTGCTGCTGGCAAGAAAACAATCAACCCAACCCTTCCTCAGACCGGAATGCGCCTTGGTCCTGTGAGTTCTGCAACAAGAAAGCGAGGCCCTGAGAGAGGGGAGATGGGGGGCCTCGAGTATATTTTCCTCGAGGAAAGCTGTGCTCCCCAAAACAAATAAGCAGCCAGCCACTGCTGCGCATTCTCTCAGGAGCACTCTATCCTCGTTTTGGGCAAGAAAGGAATCAGAGAATATAAGAGGCGTGATTTAGAATACATAGGTCTTAAATTGCACTATTTGGAGACTTCAGTCCCATTTCTTTTTTCTTATTGCAGAAAAGTTTCTAAAAGTAAGCTGGAATTGCTTTTTTGATACATTTGCTCAAAGAAATGTATAACAGATCATCAAGTAAATTACTTTTATCTTCTACCTTCCCTGTCTAAAATCTCCTCAGGGACGCCTACAATCCTTGCTTGAAGATAAGAGGTGGTTAAATTTTTATCATTATAGACAGAAGTAATGTGGGGGGCGGGGGGTACTGGGGATCGAACTTGGGACCTTGCGCTTGCGAGGCAAGTGGCGGAACTACTGAGCTAAATCCCCGGCCCAGACAAAAGTAATTTTAACCGTCAAACCAGCCTGCTAGTACATACAACACGAGAGTGGACGCCCACCTTCCCCGTGAGAATGCTTCTGCTTCCAAGTGCGTACAGCTCAACTGCAATCACAACAGCACAGCACTCCCAGGCCTTGTCTCAGCCCACCCACCCACCCACAAAGACTTGGCACTGCCTGCCTGGCAAGCACAAGGCCCCGAGTTTGATCCCCAGTACCAGAAAAAAAAAAAGACTTGCCAATTGCATCGGACTTGGAGCCCAAAGACGCAGACTCAGGCCCAGCCCGCCCGCACACTCACCGACCACGTGGCCGCTGAAGAAGTCCTGCCAACTGACTGCATACTCGCTTTCCGCTTTGCCATCCACCACCACGACTTTGAAATTTTGTGAAAAGCGCTCAGTACTTGATGTTAGATACAGTTTAAAATGCCTAAAGAGGGAACATACTTGTATTTTACACACAGCAAATAAAACAGAGCCATAATTTTGTTTTCCTCCCCTAATTTTCATTTAATTAAACATTCTTTAAAATCCAGAAACACAGTACAAGTTATAGCTAATGTTTTACTAGGTACATGGAGCAATGTATCTCTGGACTAATCTGTTTAGCTGTAAAAACTCAGCAAACCAACAAAACTAATACTGCAGGAGGGAGGGAGGGAGGGTTCAAAGAACTGATGTATTCACCTTTCCTAGAAACTGAGTAATAAAGAAGCACGCACAGAGGCAGACGAAGATGAAGCCGGCGGCCTGCCTATCTCAGACACTGACTACGACACACCAATACTGTTATATGCCTTTAACTGACCAACTACTTGCTGTTATGTCATTGCTATACAACTAGAAGCTGAGCCTTAGTCAATCAACACACTCAAGGCCACACAGCTAGTAAATGGGAGAGTGGAAACCCAAGCTGGCTTGTTTTACAACCCTGCACTCTGCTGCCTCTCGCAGTCAAGCTGCGTGTCCTACAGAAAAATTCTTATTGCTGGGCAAAATAAAATTGCTGCTTTCTGTATTTAAAAGCACTCATGCTTTTTCCTCCTTCTCTAAAGAACTTATTTTGAAAAATAGTTCACAGTTACAACTAGAGTGATAAATACAGTCTCCAACGCAGACAATGCAATATACACTCTGGTTATCTCTGGATGGCTTCCTATCCTTTTCGTTTTCTTTTTTTTGGTACAGAGATCAAACTCGGGACCTTGCACTTAAGAGGCAGGTGGTGGAACCACTGAGCCAAATCCCCGGCCCTCCTTTTCGTTTTTTTATCCGTTACCATTCTGACAAAGGTTTCTTCACTTATTATTTACAGAGCCCTTTCACTGTGCCCAGGAACACCCCTGGCAAAGGCAGGCATGTGACTGTCAGCTATGGTGTCGCAAGTATGAAATGCTACTTCCTCATGGGTGTGCATAAGTCTTCAAACCGCCAGGAAGAAATCTAGCCGAGGACTGTTCCCATGACAACAAATATTTTTAACTTCTGAGCATACAAGGTAATTTTAGTTTGCTTCTGGTTTTTTAATGGTCAGAGGGAAAGAAACACAATAAAATGTTATTACATAAATCTTTGGAACATTTTCTCCTGCTATCCAAAAATGTTTCTTCCCACACACTCTCAGTAATTTTCACCTTTTAGTTATGCCGAGAAACTTGAAAAGCATTCTTATTATAAAGGCCTTATTCTTCATTTTTAAAGCTCTCTATGAGTCGTGGTATTATTTTTAATTTCGTTCAAGGAGAGTCCCAGGAACTACCTTGTTCATTTCTGCACTGAGAAACCGCTCCAGGGCCGGGCGCAGTCAGGGGCACAGCACTGGCCTGGCACACAGGGGCCCTGGTTCCGTCCCAGCACTGACAGGGGGACTGATCAGCTCTGAAGTAAAAATAAAGACCAAGCAATGGGAAGACTTAAATATATTTTTTAATTTTCCAATCTTAGCCTTTAAGTTATAAAATCTCCAACACGACATGTCATTGAAAATTTATCTTTATCCTGCCAAAATTATGTAGTCATCCACTCACTGACTCATGTAGCTGACTTTTTATGAATTTACAGTGACAAAAGACTATTGCCAATCAAGTATGAATTAACATTATTTTCCTATTTCTAAAGGTCCATTCTGTCAGACATACTATTTTCATTTCCTTATCAATTCTAGCCCTCAAATAATCTGAGACATTTCACTTTTACGAAAAAGTTAATAATTTTTTTTAAGAAAAATTCTGATGACATTATCAAAAAAGTATCAAAACAGTATTTGCAGTTTTTTCATTAGACTATTTCTTGATTCGTACTAAAGAAGACATGTAATTTGCAAGGTAAATTTTAAAGTTTCCTTTTTTCAAAAAATTATTGTAACTCATACAGGTTTTTGGCCTCCAATAGTAACATCCAAATGGCTTATATGATTTCACCCGCCACTACTATTTAAAACAGTCTTCTCAGTTATCATCATTGTAATAAACAACTTCATGAAGGGGGTTCACTTCAGCTTCTCAGTCTGCATTTTTTTAAACTTTGGTAACACAATATGACAGATGTGGAGTCTGAAAATCTTGGCTCTTATCCTACCTGCGCCACTTACTCTTTCCTTGGCCTCAATCTCTGAACCTAAATTCATCTACAGATGAGGAAAATGTCAGCTGCTGACAAATGGTTTGAGGGTTGGATGAAATAACGTACTGTAAAGCACCTGGTACAAAACTCTCATGAATTATTAGATACATTTCCTATTGAACATTTAAGAGTGAAACTCTGTAAAATAAATTTCAAACTTTCCTATTTTCTTACATAGAAAGAGAAATGGTATTATTTAATATTTTCTTAATGAATCAATGTCATCTCTAAAAATAAATGAGAAGTACAAAAGGCCAAAGAAGTATCTGCCCCGGTAGCAAAGATCCTAGAGGGCCCCTCAAGTCTAACTTGGGCAGAAACTCAAGAAAGCTACACTGTGAATTTTCACTGCGTCCTTCTTCCTTTACTCCTGTTTATTTCCTGCTACTCTGTGCACTGCTTCACGCAACTCCCCACCACTGGAGCAGAGATAATGCGTGCTTCGGAGGCAGCCACGCGCTCATATCCTGGGTCAGCCATTCATACCTAAGCGATCTCAGGCACATCGCCTAACTTCTGTGAGCTGTGTGTGCGCATGCGCGCCTTCGAAACTAGACTAACACTACCTGGGAGGCTGAAGTAAGGGGAAGGCAGGTTCAAGGAAAGCCTGGACAGCTTAGTGAGACTCTGTCTTGAAATTAAATTTTTCTTTTTCTTTTTGCGGTACTGAGGATTGAACCCAGGACCTTCATACTTGAGACAGGATCTCCCTAAACTGCTCAGGCTGGGTTCCAACTTGAGATCCTCTTCCCTCGACCTCCCTGAGTGCTGGTATTGCAGGGGTAAACCACTATGCACAGCTTCAAAATTAAACTCTAAAAACAGGCTGGAAGTGTGTGGCTGAGTGGCAGACTGCTTGCCTGGTATACGGGGAGCCCTAGGTTCAATCCCCAGTACCAAAAGAGGGGTGTGGGAGGTGGGAGAGTGGGGTGATAACAACAATTATGCAGATCGTGGCAAGAATCAAAGACAAATTACACAAAGTGCCTAGTAAGTTATACAAAATAAGTACCTGATGAACTGTAGCTGTTATTACTTTTACTATTCTGCTCAGATTCACTGTAGGTTGGAAGGTAATATTGTGACATAAAACTTAATAAAAAGAAGTCATTCACGCCAGGCATGGTGGCACATGCCTATAATCTTAGCACTCAGGAGGCTGAGCCAGGAGGATCACTCCAAGTTCAAGGTCAGGAGGGACCACCCAGTGAATTCAAGGCCAGCCTGAACTACCTAGTGGGACCTTGTCTCAAAAAACAAAAATCGGGGCCAGAGATTCAGCTCAGTGATTCCGCCACCTGCCTCGCAAGTGGAAGGTCCCGAGTTCAATCCCCAGCACAAAAAAAAAAAAAAAAAAATTGAAACACAAAACAAACCAAAAAACCACATTTTTTTAAAAAAAGAAAGTCATGGGCCAGGGATTTAGTTCAGTGGTTCCACCACCTGCTTTGAAAAAAAATAAAAAAGGAAGTCATTAAAAATAACCTAGCCAAAAAAATCATAACCTAGCAAGGTTAGAGTGAAGAAAATATGCCAGGTACAAGGTCCTAATTACCTCAATGAATGTGGACATTAAATTCCATAAGCATGAACTAAGATTAAAAATATTAAAAAGAATGAAATGGGGAAAGGGGAACTAGAGTGAGGGAGGGAGGGGAAGGGGATTTAAAAAGAAACTGTATTATATACATGTACCAACTCCCCAAAATGATTGTGAAATGCCATGTACTGCAAACATGGACTAATAAAATAACTAAAAAACTCTAGTAGTTCAGGCATGGTGGTGCACACCTGTAACCCCAGCTACTCAGGCGGCTGAGGTAGGAGGATCCTAAATTTGAGCCCAGTCTGGGTAACTTAGCAAGATCCTGTTTCAAAATAAAAAGCGAAAGGAAGGTAGCTCAGTGGTATTAGCACTTATCTAGCATGCACAAGGCCCTGGTTTCAATCCTTAGTACCAGGGAGGAAAAAAAAACCCCCAGGGCTGGGGGTATAACTCAGTGGCAGAGCTCTTGTCTAACATGCTCCAGGCCCTGGTTTTCATCCTGTCTCAAAAAATAAAAAACAGAAACCAAAAGCTAGGAAAATGTTGGGTGTGGTGGTACACACCTGTAATGCCCCCACTTGGGAGGCTGAGGCAGGAGGATCACCATAAATTCAAGGCCAGCTTGAACTACATAGCAAAATCCTCTCTAAAAAAAGAGAATCCAGGGCAGGGATTTAGCTCAGTGATTCCACCGCCTGCCTCAAAAGTGCAAGGTCCTGAGTTCAATCCCTGGTACCAAAAAAATAAAAACAATCCAAAACCTTTTAAAGAAGCTAGGAAAAGGGTCAGGGATTTAACTCAGTGGTTCTGCTGCCTGGCTCGCAAGCGCAAGGTCCCAAGTTCAATCCCCGGTACCAAAAAAAAAAAAAGCTAGGAAAATAAAAACATAATGAAAATATTTTTGCCTAATATCTCAAACATGAACAATGGACCAATTTCCTCAATGTAACAAGCAGCACTATAATTCACACTCAAAAAGACAATCCTGATTAAAAAAATGGTCAAAGCACATGAAAATGCAATTCATAGAAAAACAAAAATAAAAAAATGCTCAAATCCACATAAAATGAAAATCGAAACAACTATGAGATAACATTCCCTGCTCAGAGTGAAAGTTAAAGGCAAAAAAAAACTAGCACTGGCCACCGTGTCAAGAAACAGACTCAGATAGGAAGACTGGGTCTCATCTCTTTGGGAGGAAACATGGCATTATTAGGAAGCACTTCACTTTTTAATTCTCCTTCTAGGGCTGTAGCCTTTAAAAACATGAGACAGGTCAGAGGATGTAGCTCAGTGGTAAAGCAGTTGCCAAGCAAGCACAAGGTTCTGGATTCCACCCTAACCACAACAAAGAAGTAAAACACACACACACACACACACACACACACACACACACACACACGGCCAGGTATACTTACAAACCATTCACCATGGTACTGTGTGTTACAGAAAAGAAAATCACTGTGGTTACACAGTAGCCATTGCAGAGCACCAGTCCAGAAGCTAAGGTTCTGTGTGCCCCAGACATATATATGAGGACGCCTGTGGCGTCCATGTGACCTCTACTGCTCCCCTAGTGTTTGGGGGGCTTGGTTCTAGGACCCCTCTGCAGATAACAAAATCCAAGGATGTTCAAGTTCCTTCCACAAAATGACAGAGCACAGAACCAACAGCCCCTCCTGCATACTTCAAGTCATCCATAGATTACTCACAATAGCTAGTATAATATAAATTATATACAAATAATTGCACATGTCACAGAAAAAAGATGAAAACAAAACACTACAAGACTATATTGTTTAGGACTAACAACGCACTGTACGTGTTTAGTATGAATGAAATTTTGTTTGTCTGTTTTGTTTTGTTTTGGTACCAAGGATCAAATTTGGGACCTTGGGCTTGCAAGGCAGGCGGCAGAACCACTGAGCTAAATCCCTGGCCCTGTTTGTTTTGTTTTTTGAGACAGGGTCTTGCTTTGTAGTTTAAGCTGGCAATGAACTCACTATGTAGCCCAGCCTGACCTTGAACCCTCAGTGATCCTCCTGCCTCTGCCTCCCGAGTGCTGGTATTACAGGCGTGTACCACCATACCCAGCTCAGAATGAATGAAATTTTTTTTTAAATAGTCTGGGCTAAGAGATAGCTCAGTGGTACAGCACTTGCCTAGCATGTGTGAGGCCTTGGGTTTAATCCCCAGCACAAAAACAAAACAAAACAAAACAGCCAGGCAAGGCTTTTTAATTCTGGGGATTGAACCCACAAGCCTTTTTTATTTTTTATTTTGAGACAGATCTTGCTAAATTTCCTAGGCTGCCTCAGCTTCCCAAGTGCTGGCAGGCACCACCGTGCCCAGCTCTAGTTTTCTTTGTTTTGTTCTCTGGTAGTGGGGGTGCAACCCAACACCTGGCCCACAGTAGGTAAACACTGTGCCTCTGAGCCATATTCTGCCTCCAGGCAGTTTGGGGGTTTTTTTTGGTACCTGGGATCAAACTTCCGACCTTGCGCTTTTGAGGCAGGCGCCGGAACCACTGAGCTAAATCCCCAGGCCCTATCACATTAAAAGATTAATATGTGCACCTAGTTTCATCCAGAATTAAATTTGAAAAATTCATGAGTGATATTAAAGTTACTGTCCTAACAGACTGTCTCAGTCAATTTATGTTATGAAATAAGAAGAACTTGCAGCAGGACGGACATCAAATTTTAGGCCCAGCTCAATACCAAGCTTTGGGGGTCCTAACAAAATCATTATCCCTAAACCTCAGGGTCTTCTTATATAAAATAAAGATATTTAGTATAGGGTTGATAGCTCTAAAGTAGCACCAAAAATGTAAGATATTATAAGCACTCAGATAAAATTCTTCGTTAGAATTATATAAATATGATCATCATTAGTATTTTTGGAACACTCATTTACTTTTTAGAAAATACAAGTATGAAATTTAAAATAGGCAGTACTCTCATATGACACACTGGACATATGACATGCTGGAATTACATGAATTACAAATCTTTCAGAGATACAATTTCCTAAGATTTCAGTAGATACCCTTTCGTTCTGCTTTTCCCAAACCAAGCCCCCCACTGCCCCATGATTACACTATGAATAATGTAAGTTACCTTTTCAAAGCTGAAAAAGTTAGTAGTGTTTCTAAATGTGCTGAAGCCTGAAGATCCCTCTTCCTTACAGAGTGCTGCTGGATGCTAGATAAAGAGAGGATGTCGTAGTCTGAGAGCAAAGAATCCAGCCTCTCTGAAATAAAGGTAAAAAGGTTATTAGCATCCACCCCTCAGAATCAGTTGTACTATCAACAACATGAGTGGGCCAGGCGATCAATGCACCCTGATGTAATGCATTACAAAGTGCCCAGATGCCTAGCTTGACCACGGAAATGTTCTTATGAAAAAATGAACCCAGCCTGCCCTGCAAGCGCAAGGACCCGAGTTCGATCCCTGGTACCAAAAAAAAAAAAAAAAGAAATGAACCTGGCCAGGGATTTAGCTCAGTGGTGCCACCACCTCCCTTGCAAGAGCAAGGTCCCAAGTTCGATCCCTAGTACAAAAACAAAAAACAAAAAAAACTTGAATCTAAGGAAGATCTTAGTTCCAGTTCTCAGGCAGCAAAGAGAGCAGATGCTGCCAAGTTAAGCAACAACTACAGGAAGCAATCAGCCACACCCAGAATTTTAGAATTCCTGCAGAACAGATGACCCAATTTCTTCAGGAAGTAAATGGCGGGGGAAAGAAGGGAGGGGAACAGAGAGAAGAGATTCAGAATTCAACAAGATCACAAGGTGTGAATCATTATGGTTCCTAGGTGAAGAAGGCAGCTTTGGGAAGAAACCTGAGCCAATCAGGGAAATGTGAACGGACTGGGTGTTAGATACTAAGCATCCTGATAAAGCAGAGTACCCCTAGTAGACCATGAGGTGACTTCCAGCTAAAAGGCTCTCTGCTTGCTTGTCTAGAATTCTGAAACCAAAGTGGCTGACTGGACCTTTCTCGGCCAACCCAGAGTCCATCAGTTCCTTCCAGCATAGGTAGTAAGAAAGCACAGCAAATGGATGAATGGCCTGGGAGACCACAGCTGGGAAAGCACACCTTTTCCACAAAAACCACGTATTCCAAATTAAAAAGAAAAAGCTGGTAGTATCCTGTCACTGCTGCCTAACAGACATGCAGGGTATCACTCTGACACCAGAAGTACACTTGGTAAGACCAAACTAATCCCTAGAAAAAAATCAACATGAAGTATTTCACCATAGTCACCCAGGAAAAACACACTCACAGTCCCTAAAGCCATGAAACATACAAACAAGGACTTTTCCCCTACTGGGATTGAACCCAGGGCCTCACCTATTTAGGCAAGTGCTCCACCACTGAGTTTTGTTTTGTTTTGTTTTTAAAAAAAAAAAGGGCCGAGGATGTAGCTCAGTGGCATGGCACCTGCCTTCTAAGAGCAAGGTCCTGAGTTTGATCCCCAGTACACAAATAAACAAATAAATAAATTTATTTTGAGACAGGGTCTCTCTAAGTTGCCTCAAACTCCCAATCCTCCTGCCTCACCCTCCTGAGAAGCTAGAAGTACAGGTGAATGCCACCACACCCCATAAAGTAAGTTTTTATTCAGTTCAGAGCAACTACAATAACATATACACTATACAGTATTCATAAATCATCAACAGAAACTCTGATGCTGTCTTCAAAATCAGGATTTTTTTTTTTTGGTACCAGGGATCGAACTCGGGACCTTGCACTTTCAAGGCAGGCAGCAGAACCAAAATCAGGATTTTTAGAAAACATTTGTGACTTCAATCTCCTTACAAAGTGTCTAAAAGTATTTGAGCCAATCCTCTTCTTTCTCAACAAATACTAAAGCAATGGTATTCAAAATCATTCCAACATCCTCAAAATATAGAAGGAGGAGGGGTGGGGGATTTAGCTCAGAGGCCGCCTCCTCCCAATTGCAAGGTCCCGAGTTCTATCCCCAGTACCAAAAAAATCCCAAAAAACAATATAGAAGGAGGAGCATAAAATACATGTTCACTGCTTTTGTGTGTTTTGTATTTTTTTTTGGTACCGGGGATCGAATTCGGGTCCCTGTGCTTGCACAGCAGGTGGCGAAATCACTGAGCTAAATCCCTGGCCCACACGTTCACTGCTTTTGACATAAAATATGCTAAAGAAAAGTTTTAAAACACAGAATTATCCAATAAGCATTACATTGAGAGATAAACCCACCGGTTTTCTCCTTGGCCTTCCCTTACATGTCCTTGACCAGTTCATTCATTAATTCATTCATCCCAGACATGTAAGCTGGGCACCAAGTCCAAGTGTTGAATAAAACACCACGAGAGTGGAACAAAGTATGGGCCTGACAGAGCACGAGTCTCGATGTGGGAGACAGACAATGCCCAAGAATACATAAACTATGTCAGTGCCACGGCCACTCAAGCACAGTGAGACACACGGAATGGACAGCTGCTGCAGAGCGGTCAAAGATGGAGCGCTGCCTCACTGCTATAAACAACGAGCAAACCAGAGAAAGCAAGGGGCAGGCACGCTGCTACCTCAGGAAGTAAGTTTAATCGAAGTCCATTCACAGTTCTAAATCAAACAAGAATAAAGTGGCAGCAAATTTTGCACTTGCCAAATACAGCTCATTTTCTGTTAACAAAATTTCCTCTGAAATGCTCAAGCTTTAGTGATGTGAGAACTGTGAAACTCCTTGAAAATAGTCTAACTCAATCACGCATGGTGGCACACACCCGTAATCTTAGTGTGAAGGAGGCTGTGGCAGGAGGATAGTTGGGAGTTCAAGCCCAGTATGGACTACACAGGGAGACCCTCTCTCAAAACTAAATAAAATAGCTCATTTATAGTCTAACTCTTCTGTGATGTTCTACTTGGTCTCCTGCTTTCTGATACATCAAACTGATGTGGCCTCTCCTCCCTCTGAATCCCAAAGCCCTTTGTTTTTACTTTTCTTTTGGCGCTTTCTGGTTATGACACTGTCTTGCCTCACAGACTATGAAAAGGAGATTTTGCTTAGTATCTGTACCTCCCAACACTCAGCGGGACCCTGGAGCCTCCCAGCACCCACATTCACATGCAGCAAATCCTCAAAGCCCAGACAGACAGCCCTTGAGCTCCTTGCTGCCCTTTTACAGGTTGCTCCACAAACTCGGTTTCATTCAAGATTGTAATCGCTCCTCCTGACTTGGAAACTCAGCCCCAATGCTGCAGTTTCACAGTCAACGACACGGGCCAGTTCTCAGAGTGTGGTCCCCACACAGCAGCACCAGCCTGGCCTGGGTCTCCCAAGACCACTGAAGACCACTCGCGTCTGTGAGGAACAAGCCTCCCAGACAGTGCCCATGCACACCCAGTGTGAGAGCCATGCACAAGGCGGGAACAGCGGTGCTGTCTGCAGTTGCATCTACTCCACAGGCTGAGGTGGGAGGACTCTGGGAGTGTGAGGCTGGCCTGGGCAACACAGCAAGACCCCATCTCATTCAAAGAGAGAAGGCGACCACCGTGCCACACCAAAATGAGAAAACAGCTCAAAGTGAAGGCAAAAACCTTTATGCACACAAGTATTCACGCATTATTTTTTTTTTTGGTACTGGGGATCGAACTTGGGACCTTGTGCTTGCAAGGCAGGCAGCAGCACCATTGAGCTAAATCCCCGGCCCTCATGCATTATTTTTAAGAAAGCCCAGAAACAGGTAAATTAGCAATGAAAAATAGTTGATAAGTTATTGAACCTTCAAATGACAGGGAATAAAACTGGCAACTATTTAAAATGCTGTATACAATGAGCTTTTAAGAACATGAGAAGCCAGCCATGGCCATGCACACCTGTCATCCCAGCACTCTGGGAGGCTGAGGCAGGAGGATCACAGGTTCAAGTGCAGCCTGGGCAACTGGGTGACTAAACAAGACCTTGTCCCAAAATAAAAAAAATTTAAGGGGCTAGGGATGTAGCTCAGTGTGAAGGCCCTGGGTTCAATCCCTAGTATCCCCCCCCCCCCAAAAAAGGGAAAATATTTATGCTAAAATGTTAACTAAACAAAGGAAGACTTTAAAAAACCTATTCACACTGCATGATCTTAACTGTATAAAAATAGGTCTGGAAAAAACATACAGGAATATAGTAACATCCTTGGTTATTCTGGGTGTGTTTTCTATAATAAGCACTTTTTAAATGTAGCTTGCTACACACTTTAAAATACTTTAATATGTTTCCACTGCAATTTACTCTCCTTTAATAACTACATATCCCAAATTGGATGTCCTGCAGCCATAAGCACCCTCGTGAAAACAGCTCTCTCTGGACCCGTGGAGCCACACTGCCTGCAGCACTACTCTCTGGGAGCCACGGTGTCTCAGACACTCAGTCCTCCAGCGACTTCTCAACTTCCCGAGTCTAACAGCTGGAATCACAGTTTCCTGCAGCCTTATGGGCTGGACTTCTCTCTCCCCCCACTTCTGGAAAGTTTTTCTCTCATCCACACCCAAATCCCTCTCACACATACACAGGCCCAGCCTATGTGAGACCTCGGGTTTGACACCCAACAAGCAGGAAGAAACCACCACGCTGCTTACACAGAATTCAGCAGTCAGTACACACAGTGCCATCAAGTGCTCTTTCCAGAACTGTGACACCAGGGGAAGAGACCACTGCACTGCAAGTAGTATAGAGCATCGTCATCTGCCTGCCGACAGAGGAAGCTGCAGGGAGTTCTAGACTGACTGGGTAGGGCCATGGGTCTGCTCAGACGGCCAAGGGTGCTTTCCCGGAAGCAACATTAACATAAAAGGATGAGCTGGGGCTGAGGGCAGGAAAGAAGGGACGAGTTCTATGTAGAGGTCCACAAGAAACAAAGAACAGGATACTCAAAGTGAAAGCAAAGCAGGGCTCCCGTACCGCAAAAAAAAAGAAAAAAAAACGTATTTGAAGAAATAAAGACCGAATTTTTTTTTAAATGCTGCATGCCTGTAATCCTAGCACCCTGGGAGGCTGAGGCAGAAGGATTGCAAATGTGAGCTCACCCTGGGAAACAGTGACTTAGCAACACCTGTCTCAAAATTACAAATAAATTGACCTGGGCGTGTAGCTCAGTGAGAAGGTATGGAGGGGTGGGGAAGAGCAGCACAGCAAGAATATGATGAGGTGTAAAGCTGGACAGGCCAGGGCAAAGGGCTGCAAATGAAATTAAGGATTTGAAAAAAAATAAATTAAGGATTTGGAGTGGATAGGGGAAGAGCTGCAAGTTAGAAATTTCAGCGTGGAGAACGGGACTGGGGGGGGGGCTGGAGGGGTCCCGGGTCCGAGAGCTGTGGGGCAGGGGCTGCACCCTGCAAGGCAGCAGAGGTCCGCATTCGCCTTGTTCCTCTGAAACAATCTGCAATCCATTCTCGCTCACAAGGGACTTGTGCACACTAAGTCCTCGTCTAAGTCTCTCCCCTGCGTTACTGATATACCACACCGTGAACCCAGGCTGACAAGCAAATCCATGCCACACTGGGATGCTCACCACTGATACCAGTGGACAAAAGCAGCTGACACTTAGTCTCTTCTAAAAGAACAAAACAGAAACACTGACCTTCAGGCCTGCAGCTACACTTCTACTCCACCCTTATCTTCACACCTGAAGGACTGTCTCTGCGATAAACCTTCAAGGCCCCTGACCTTAGTACAATGACCAGCCTAATATTTCAACTTTTAAAAAGTGTGTATAGCCAGGTGTGTGGTGCAGGCCTGTAATCCTGGCTACCCAGGAAACTGAGGCAGGAGGACTGTAAATCTGAGGTCAGCATGGGCAACTTAGGGAGATCCTGTCTCAAAAAGGGCCAGCAGCAATGCAGCTTAGTGGAAGAGGACTCTTGGGTTCAATCCTCTGTAAGGCCAAAAAAACAAAAAAAGTGTGTATATGATTTTGAGGTGTACATAAGCACATATACATAAAGTTGTATACAGAACTGTCCCTCCGTATTTGAGGGTAATCTGGTGAGATGGTGAGGGAAACCAGGGCAGTGGGTGAAACTCATCAGAGTCTACAACTTATGTTAAGAGGAGAGAAAAAATAGGAAGTGGGGAGGGAGAGAGATACACACTACTATGGGAGAGTTTAGGGCCAAGAGATACAGTACCTGAAAAGCCTTTCATTTCACTTCTCTGACTCGAGACTTTCCTGTCCCCCTTCCCAGTAAATCTTCCTCAGACTTTCTTCAAATTACCCTCTCTCACAAATACAAATGGTGAAGGATCCTAAAATCAACCACAAATGATCTGAAAGGACACCAACACTTGATATTCTGGAAAACACTGTGAAAGTCAAAGGACTCCTCCAGTTACCTGCCATGGCTCTCTGCTTAGGTCTTCATTCTGTCCTAGAAATACAGCCAGCAGATCGTTTTGACTATACAAAGTGGGTTACATCTTATCTCCTTGCAACAGGTAGGGTGGTTACGTGTTTAGCTTTCAAGAAAACTGCAGCTTATAAGCAAAATTAATATGAAAAGAGGAAGCCAGATATCAGAGTCCTGAAAAAAAAGAGCTGGCCATGGTGGCACACACACCTGTAATTCCACCTGAGGCAGAAAGATATCAAGTTCAAATCCAGTCCTGGCAATTTAGCAAAAGCCTGTGGAAAAGTAAAAATTTTTTTTAAAAAGTCAAGGGATGTAGTGCTGTGGTAGAGTACACTTGGGTCAGATCAGATCCCTGGTACCACAAAAAAACGCCAGTAATAATAATGAAATGAGCACTTCTACAGAGAGCCCCATGCCAATAAGCCCAAGGTAAATTTTAAAATACACGTTTCAGATACAAGTGTTCGCCCCTCATCTGTGACCTCTATTTTTTCCTTCCACCCACCACATCCTTTTATTAAAAGTAATTCAAAGGGAAAAGTTTTGAAATCAAAGTGAGACTTATACATCCCAGCTGCAACTTCAACAAGATACCATCATGTCTAAGCTCACATGACTGAGTACTTTCCTAAATTATGCAATTCATAACAGTTCAGATGAAATCACTAGGGGTGACCTGTGAAGTACTCCAAAAGCCAGGCTTCTCTTTAAAGTATATAAACAAAAAATATGTATTTGCTTTCAGAAAAACATCATATACCTAAATATTGACACCTGCAGGACAAGTAGGCTAATACATAATAAACTACGCTCTTTTAACTATGAACTTATGGTCAGTCTTGACCACTCAATCTAAATAATCGGAGGATTAAGCTAACAAACAAACAAACCCATTAACAAAGTCATTCTTCAAATGCTCACAAGGTGTGTGTTCATCACTATGTGAACCTGACCACTCCATCTTTTTGAGACCCATTTTTCCCACTGATTAAAAAATTAAGGCCGGGGATTTAGCTCAGTGGTTCCACCGCCTGCCTCAAAAATGAAAGGTCCCGAGTTCGATCTCAGGTACCAAAAAAAAAAAAAGACTTGGTCTCTGGGGCCCACATCACTCTGTGAGAAGTGACAGTCTCTTCCTTCTGCCATCAAGGTGCCTTATCTCCCCACTTCACCTACCTCACCCTAAAGTCTGGGGGCTCAGTGTCATACCTTCTTGGACACACCCGGTGCCCCTCACAGTAATAACCGCCAGTGTGAGACCTCATGCTGTCTCCCACGTTGTTTTAGAAGTGTCTGTTTAGATCTTTGCATGGGTCTCTATTCTACCAGGCCATAAACTTTTTTTTTTGGTACTAGGGATCAAACTCAGGACCTTGCACTTGTCAGGCAGGCACAGCGCCACTGAGCTAAATCCCAGGCCCAGGCCATAAACTCTTAAAGATGGATATCACCTGATTTTTGTACTTCCAATGCCATGCATAATACCTGGCAGACAATATAAGTTCAGATATTGAATGAATAAATGGGTAAGTCTATGCATGCTTCTGGCACCAATAGTCTCCACTTTCCTAATTTGTATTCATTTATTTTTGTTTTTTTGAGACAGGGTCTTGCTGTGTAACCCAGGGCAGTCTTGAACTCTAAGCGATCCTCCTGCCTCAGCCACCCCAATGCTGGGATTACAGGTGTGCACCACCATACCTGGCCACTTTCTTAATTTTAAAAACCATTGTCAAAAAAACTTTACAATCTGTGAACATTGGTAAGAATCAATCTAGACATGCTCGCTTCAGCAGCACATACACTAAAAGAATCAATCTAGAAAATAACTTTTTTCCCCTACACTGTGTGCTTCCCTAGAATTCATGCTTATTTTTTTCACCTGTGAATGAGTATAATAAAAGTTGTCAAAATGGTGAAAACATGTAATATCTCAAAATACATGCTTATACTTTTTATTAACATTTATCCTTAAAATGAAGCAGGTCCTTAACGTAACCATCATCCTCAGCCATACTTCCAAATCTGCCTTCAACTTGCAACAACTCATCACATCTCAGCACTTTCTAACTGCCTTCCTTTAAACTAGTCACTTGTAACCCATTTCAAAATGAGATAACAAGAAGGCAGTTATTTGGGTTCGAACACTCAACACCTTTAATATCCCCATCAGTCAGTTACTCTTTTCTATTAAAGTAAGAAAAATTCTGCCAGGTAACTAATTCAAAAATGTTAAGCAGCCATAAAGAAAACCTACAGGGTCTCAATCTGCACAATACATGGACCCGTGGAGGGATTTGGGGACCAGGACAACCAGGAAAAATGACAAGACTCAACTTCACACACTGGATAATGTACTGTTTCACATTTTATTACTGATTAACCAAGCAGTATTACCAACTTCTAAAAGACAAACGAAAAATGGAAACAAAGTCTTTGTAAATAGAGAAGAATGTAGGTATTGAAGGGAGAGCAGGGAAATGGGGAAAAAATAAGAATCAAGATATATTATGTAAAGGCACAAATCTCCAATGATGAATGTCATTATACTGTATACCTAAAACGTACCAATAAAACTTTAAAAAAGAAAAGACAAACGACACTAAGATACACTGTTAAACTGACATGAACTACCACCAAACTTCACATTTCACGCATGCTCACTGTTAACATCCAATCTAGAAAAATCTAAAACCCGCTGTCTTCCAGTTCAAGCTGTTCACCCTTGATAATTTCTTTAAAACTGCGAGAAAAGCTTTCACAGGGGCAGCCTCAGCCTGGCAGGTTTTTAGCCTTCTCCAATCAATCACCTTCAATAAGCTACAACTGCTTCGCCTGGTGGTCCACACACTGCCATCCCAGCACTTTAGGAGGCTGAGGCAGGAAGTTCACAAGTTCAAGTTCTACCTAAATAACTTAGCAAGACCCTGTCTCAAAATAAAAAACAAAAGGGGCTAGAGATGTAGCTCAGGGAAAGAGCACCTCTGGGTACAATCCTCAGTACCACACACACACACACACACACAAATCTAGTTTTAAGAAAGTGCTTAGGATGATCGCAAAACCCAACTCCAAGATTCCAAATCCAGGCAGAAAACGCTGATGAAGCTGCTCCAGCCACCGTCTCCCAGCCTAAGTACCTCCTAGTAGAAACTCTAGTTTGCTCCACGGAACCAGGAAGGACTCCGGAGCCTCTGGCCCGAGGAACACACGCTACGCCAGATTTATTTTTTTCTTAGCAAGAGAGGGACCTCGGCCACACCTGCCAACCCCACGAATCACCTCTTTTCCAAACACCCCAGAAACACAAACCCGGGCTCAGCGCCTCTCAGAACTCGGGTCGAGCCCGGGGCCCTTTCCTACCAAAGGCACAGCGCAAGGAGCCACACCCCCTCCTGAGCCGAGCACTGGGCGCGCCGCGGTCGCCACCACCCCGCCCCCAGACACCTGACGGACCCGGCTCCCGCTCCCTCCGTGTCAAGCACGCCCCACGCCCCTCCGTGCCTGGCCCTCACCGAGTCGCTGGTGGGAGCCGGAGCCCGACGCGTCCGGGGGTCGTGGCGCCAGCACGAGAAGAACCAAGCTGGCCAGGAAGAGAAGACGCTGCCTCATGTTCCCGGCCCGGCCACCGGTCCACCTCTCTCGGCAGCCCTTCGGGGACGGGGTTTCAGAAAACTGCTCACATGGAGGGGAGGAGGGGAACCGCCCGACCCGGCCCTCAAATCTCCGCTCCCGCGCCGCCTATCGGGAAGATGCGAGAGGCAGGCTCCAGGCCCCCGGAAGCGCAGGCGGTGCTCCGAGAGGCCGGCTCAACCAGCTTCCAGCCGCCGACAACCCCCGCACCGCCCACAGTCGGAAGCCGGAAGCCGCGCGGCATGCCGGGAAGCCCCGCCCCACCGCTCCGCCATCTTGCCGGCTCGTAGCCGGTCCCGCTCGGCGTCCTGGTGAGGCTCGGCTGGCTCGACCAGCCCGGCCTCTCCTCTGTCCTCGGGTGACCGCGGAGGAGGAAGGCGGGACCTCTCGAGCCGCCTCCATCTAAATAGCCGCAGGGATTAGGGTCCCTGTTTACCCTTTCACAGGAGCTGGAAGATGCGGCCTAGCCCCGGCTGCGGCGTACGCGGAGGACCAGGACGCTCGTGGCTCTGTGCCGCAGGCCCTGCCGGGTGTGCTGGGGTGCAGGGCGGGGCGCGCGTCCAGCAGTGGTACTCTAGGAACGAGGCCCGCACATCCTCGCCCGTCTAGTGTGTTTGGCCTTGGATGCAGATCAGATGCTCAGCTCGAGACAGAGAGCCCTCAGGCTCAACATTGTCACAAAAAAAGATTGGGGGGATGGGGGCGTGGTGGTGCACGCCTATAATCCCAGCACTGTGGGAGGCAGGAAGATCTCACGTTGGAGCCCAGGCTGGGCAACTTGGCGACTGTAGTGAGACCCTGTCCCCAAAAAAGGGTGCTCGGTGGGCGACGGAGTAAATAGGCGCTTTCTGAATACACTTTTGCTCCTTGGCCTCACTGTGGGCAGATGGTCCCAGCGTTTCCAGGAACTAAAATCCAGGACCTGACTCTTGGACCGGACATTTGGGTTTTTTTCTTTTGTTTGGTACCGGGGATCGAACTGGGGTCCTTGCGCTTGCGCAGCAGGCGGCGAAACCACTGAGCTAAATCCCGGGCCCGGACCGGGCATTTCTTAAAACAGTACTTTGAGTAATTTTAGCTCTGTGTAGTTTAGTGTTTATGGTATTGAATAAAACATTTTAACAAGGTTGGATGTGAATTGTTATTTTAGCTCAGCTAAACACTATACAAATAGGACCCAACACATTTTCCACTTAAAAGTGGGTCAGCCATTATTATGAAATGGTAAATTGCTAACAGTAAAATAATAGTTCTGGTCAAGTTTCAAGCTTTGTTCCTTAAAAAAACAAAACAAAATAAACCTTACTGGTTTAAATTCATGTTTATTGTAGTACGCCCCAGTATAATCTTAGCATTACTTTCAAGATAATTGGTCTAGGCCAGGGAGTTAGCTCAGTGGTTCCAGCACCTGCCTCAAAAGCGCAAGGTCCTGAGTTCAGTCCCCGGTACCAGAAAATAATAATACTAATAATTGGTCTGTACAATTTTCACTTCAGTCAATTGAACCTAGTCCATACCTGAGGTGCCTCCATTAAATGTACACATTGATGACCTACCTAATCAAAAAGCTGGAAGTTCCCCTCAGCAAATTGTGACAGCTGTGTACAGTTTTGCTTTCTTTTTGGGGGGTATACAATAGAAATTTAAGGCCGGGGATTTGGCTCCTTGCCTCCCTCACAAGCGCAAGGTCCCAAGTTCTATCCCTGGTACCAAAAAACAAAAAAAAAGTTATCGTTTCTCTGGGCATCAACAACATACGCTCCAGCTGGTTATTTTATTTTTTGAGGCAGTCTTGTTATAGTTTAGGCTGACCTTGAATTCACTATGTAGCCTAGGCTGGTCTCAAACTCACGGCAATCCTCCTGCCTCAGCCTCCCAAATGCTGGGATTACAGGCGTGCATCCACCACCACACCCAATTTAGGTAAATTTTTTTTAAAAAATCCATTTTTGTCATAACTAGAAGCCCTAGAATTTAGGGGCAGTCCACATTTCAAATCTTTACCATTCACAACCTAAATTATGATTCCAATTTTCTTTCATCTATCAACTGTCCCTATTGTTAAGATAAAGGAGTACCACGTGGGGGAGATAAAGAGCCTGAAGATGGACTGGTGTAAAACTGGCAATCAAATCAGCAGTCTTCAAACTTTTATTTTCTTACTCTAAAAAGAATTCCTCAAAAAATTTAAAACTATGTACCCACTAGATACATTTTTTATTTTTTGAGACAGCATCTTGACTACATTGCCCTGGCTGGGCTGGAACATTCAATCATCCTGCCTCAGCCTCCCAGAGTGCCAGGATTACAGGATTGTGCCACCTCCGTACCCAGTTTAGGTAATTCTTTTACATTTTTCCACAGGACACTTCAGAGATTCTGTAGCCACTGTGGCAAGATGACCTTCAAGGACCCTGCTTCCTGAAACCAATCTTTGTGCAGTTGTCCTCTCACACCCTGGGCCACAGTGATGTGTGTGACCATTTACAACACATACAGCACAAGCCATTGGGTGTCACTTCCTAGATGAGGTTACCAAAGACCTGGTCCTTCATCACAGGTGTGGTCTGGCTCATTTTCGCAGGTGACACAGTCTAAGGGAAGCCAGCTTTCAAGTCACAAGGACACTCGGGAAACTTGCCGAAGGGTGGAAAGGAAGAGAGACCAGCCAATGAGCTGCAAGAAGCTCACACCTGCCAATGACAGTGTGAGTGGAGGGATTCTCTGCCTGACAAGCTCTGTGATCAGGGCAGCAAACACCCTGCAGCCTACAGAAACGAGATAAGAAATACTTGCTTTACACTCCAAGTTAGAGGTAACTTGTTACACAGCTATTAGCCTCTGTTCAGAAAATACATGGAGCCAGCTGTGGTCATGCTGGAAATCTCAGCACTTTGGGAAGCTGAGGCAGATCAAAAGTTCAAGGTCAGTCTGGACAATTTAGCAAGGCCCTGCCTCAAAGAGATAAAAAGGAATGGTGATGTAGCTCACTGGCAGTGCACTTGTGTAACATGCACTGAGAGTCAGTCCCCAATACTACAAAGAAAAAAAGTTATCTAGATCTTGGGTTCATCTCAAAGGTGATTTTTTGTGTGTGTGTGGTACGGGGGATCAAACTCGGGATCTTCCACTTGCAAGGCAGGCAGAAAGGTGATTTTTTTTTTTTTTAATTTAAAATTTAGTAAAGATTAGTAAAAGCTTACTTGAGATTTACTGATCTCATTTTATGAAATTACTTGTTCACAACATAGATACTGCAAATGAATTTAAGAGTAAAAAGCATGTAGAATTTAAGAATAAAAGTAAAGAATTTAAGAATTTAAGAGTAAAAAGCATGTAGGCACATGCCTCTAATCATAGGACTCTGGGAGGCTGAGGCAGGAGGATCACAAATTCAAACTCAGCCCGGACAACTTAGCAATTTAGTAATACACTGGTTTCAAGAGAAAAAAGGATTGGGGATGTATCTAGTGTGAAGCCCCTGGGTTTAATTCTCAGTGCCACGTGCACACAAACACACAGTAAAACAGTATTTGCAGTTATTAAACATAGGCAGCTACATCCAGTTCTGCAGTTCTACAGTAAATACCCATACAAAAAACGTATAACTTTTACCTAAAATACCAGAGAAATACCTGCTTGGTTCCAGCTGAGCTGATCTGGTTTTGTGTTCTTACATTATTTGTGTGTTCTCTCTCTCTCTCTCTCTCAGGTTCTTGCTATTTAGTTCAGGCAGGCCTGGGACTCATGACAATCCTCCTGCCTCAGCCTCCCATGTGCTGAGATTACAGGTATCACACCTGGCGCTTTTTCGTTTTTTCAGTCACTTTTTCTTCGGTGCTGGGGACTGAACGCAGGGCTTCACACATGCTAGCCAAGTGCTCTACCACTGAGCTGCATCAATTTTTTTTTTTGGTACCGGGGATTGAACTCGGGACCTTGCGCCTGCTAGGCAGGCGACGGAACCACTGAGCTAAATCCCCGGCCCACGCTGCATCAATATCAAGCTACTTGTGTGTCTTATACCAATTCCACCTGTCATAGATTCATAGAAAGCCTAATCACTGTTTTGTTTTGGGGGGGTTTTTGGTATCAGGGATTAACTCAGGACCTTGCACTTGCAAGGCAGTCGGTGGCAGTGGCACCATTGAGCTAAATCCCTGGGCCCCTAATCACTCTTTAAATTGCTAATTATTTCTACAGCTTTTTGCCTTTTTGCTGATGAAGGTAAGTGGGTGAAGCTAGCCCTCCAAGATCTACAAGTCAATCTATAAACCTACGTAAGATGCAATGCACTGGCTGTGCAAGTCATGTGCCAAGAACTCTATAGTTTCCAAGGTTTTAGTTCAGAAATGTTAACCTACTTAACATCCTTTTAGAGAGAAAAAAATTTAAACTATACATGGGACAAGGCAGAGCTATTTAAGGATCTTTTCTAATAAACACATGGTTCCTTAGGGAAATCTTTAATTGGCAAGAAAATAACCAGGCCTACTTGAAATGGAATAATATTTCCCCCAAAGTTTAAAATGGAACAGGAAATCAGCCATTTCATGAAGAAATGAATCATACTATTATTTCAGAGAGATAAATGTCTAAAATGTTAGTAACGGTTTCTACAGCCCCACACACATTTTTCTGCATCTTTATCAGGCATTCCAGTACTTGCTGCAGAATTATTTGCAGTGAGAACCCACACGCCATGTGGAGAACAAGGATGTACCCCTACCCTCTTGGCCACACAATAAGCTCTGTCCCTTCTTCAGTCCGTCTCTGTACCCTGAGATCGCAGAGTAATTGGGCCACATGAATAACTGAACAGAGTAGACTGGGTGGAGAGCACAAATGGAAACTAGTGCCAGTTTGAAATTACCTCAGGCCTGCAGCGGCATGAATCATTACTGTCCGGTGGACAAGCTGCGCCGGAGACTCACCAATTAACCTCCAGCTCCATGGCGGCTGGGGCCTTAAGCACTGAAAACCTGTTCTACCTCAGAAAAACCCCACTCAGTTGTTCAGTCTTCAAACTTTGATCATTGTACTAAGCATTTGACAAACACCAGAGACCCACATCAAATCTTTGCTCTCAAGGACTTATAGTCTAAAAGATGAAAGGTAGAGCCAAGTGTGGTGGTACACACCTTAACACCAGCTACTCAGGAGGCTGAGGCAGGATTGCAAGTTGGAGGTCAGTTTGCAACTTGGACTATGTAGTAAGACACTGCCTCAAAAAAATAAAATAAAATAAACCCAGGCATGGTGGCAATACTCCTGCAATCTCAGTACTCTGGGAGGCTGAGGCAGGAGATCGGCAAATTCGAGCCCAGCCTGGCCAATTTAGGAATTTAGATAAAAATAAAAAGGTCTGGGATTGTAGCTTAGTAGGAGGCCCAGGGTTCAGTCCCCAGTGTAGCAGTAAAAAGGGGGGAAGGGGGGTCGTCTTATTGAATTTGGGGCCCACCCTAATCCAGTATGACCTCATTTTAGCTTGATTACATCTACAAAGACTATTTCTAATTAAGGTCACACAAGTACCTGGGGTTAGGACTTAACTGCATCTTTTTTAGGAAACATTTCCACCCACTACAAGAATTAAATTGTGATTTGATTAAAATGGGGGACTGTGAGGGGTCTGGCTGCATGTCTGATAACTTTGTATTTACTTAGGGACGCAGAAGTGGGCGCTGCCTAGAGCTGAGCAGCTGAAGAGCAGCTTCCACGAGGGCCTCAGGCTTCAACCTTATAATGGACGTTTCTCTAAGGTTTCCTTCCCAGCCACCGCAGCCCTCCTGCCCAAGGGGCCAAAGCTGCTATCATCTGGCCCAGAGGCTGGGAGTCATCCTTGTTACTCACTCTGTAATTTATTCTTTCAGCACTACATTCTTTTTTTTTTTTTGAGGATCCCATTATGGTTTAGAAATGAGCCTGGACTTTGGGGCCAAACAGTTGAGGTCTGAACAGTTTGCAAGTAGCTTCACCTCTCCTGGCATCATGTTTTTAAAAGGGAATCAAGCCAGCGTGGTGGCACATACCTGTAATCCCAGCCCTCAGGAGGCTGAGGCAGGATTGTCACAAGCCCAAGGCTAGCCTGGACTACAACAAATAGGGAATTAAAACTACCAAAGTCATAGGGGTAACTGATCAAGTTGAGACAGAGGGAAGTAACTGTAGCATTTTCAAGAAATTTGGGATGACAGAATGAAGGCGAGAAAACCAGAAAAGCCACAAGATGCAAATACGGGGTCCTTCGGAGCCACCCAGACGTATGGTGATGGTGTCAGGTGGACAGCAGAGAACAATAGCTTTACATGTTTTTCTACTCCCTACTTTCAGATGCTACTACTGAATCTCTCAATTTAATCATCCTTCCTCCTGTACCCATTTTCTCCAAGAAGCTGGAGCCCAGGTCACAATGGGTAGGGACCCTGTGCACTGTTCCTAATGACACACTCTTGCCTGGTTCCGGGCTTGGCAAAAGCCCTGCTTGTCCTGGCCAGCTACAGTCAGAAGAAAATCTCTGTATGAGCCCAGGAATGACTGCCCTTATGGAGCCTTTTTTCACCAGTCTGTTCTGGGAATGTGAAATGCCCAGTCAGCAGTCTTGAATGTGGGCATTCTGGTGCACACCCGTAGTCCCAGCTACTGGGGATCACTTGAGCCCACAGTTTGGAGCCAGTGTGGGCAACACAGTCTTAGAAAAAATTTAAAAAGAAGCTATGTGTGGTGGTGCACACCTGTAATCACAGCTACTCAGGAGGCTGAGGCAGGAGGATCCCAAGTTTGAGGCCAGCTAGGGCCATTTTAGCAAGAACATGTCTCAAAAAATAGAGGGCTAGGGATGCAGCTCAGTGGTAGAGCATTTCTGTTGCCTTAGATCAACAACGTAGGAACAAGGGAACTGGTAGGAGGTTCTCTAACTTGCAGAACTACTGGGCCCTCCTTTGACTCACATGACTTTTAAAGCCATTAGTCAGCTCACATGATGCCCGAACAAGAAGTTTCTGGGCCTCCTGCCCACTGCGGGGCTATGTCCCTAGCTTCCCCTCTCAGACTCAGGGAGTTTCTACTCCATGCAGATCTCTGACCTCAGATCCCAGCCTCCTTAGCAAGGACCTCAAAGATCAAGCCTTTTAAACTGGGCATAGTGGTGTGCCCTGCAATTGCAGCCCTCTGAGGCCAAGGCGGGAGGACTGCAAGTTCAAGCCCAGCCTGGGCAACTCCAATAAGAGGATCTCAAAATAAAAAGGACTGGGGCTGGGGATTTAGTTCAGTGGTTCCACCGCCTGCCTCGAAAGCACAAAGTCCCAAGTTCGATCCCCGGTACCCCCCAAAAATAAAAAGGAATGAGGATGTTCTTCAGTGCAAAGGCTCTTGGTTCAATCCCCACTGGCACACAAAGATTAATGCTTTTTAACTAAAGAGTACTTTTGGGGTTTTTTTTGTTGTTTTTTTGGTACTAGGGATCAAACTCGGGTCCTTGTGCTTGCGAGGCAGGCGGCGGAACCACTGAGCTAAATCCCTGGCCCAAACTAAGAGTACTTTTAAAATCCTTGGCATCTTACCACTTCTCGGCCTTTTGGCTAAGATCAAGTATAAAATCCTTGGCATCTTGAGGTCATGAGCTCTGCCTGGTCAGGACTGAAACAACATTTCTACTTCAATACAAAGCAGTTAACATTACAGTGATGAAGAAGGGCCAAGACAGAGCTGGCACGTGTGCTCCTATGTAACCAGGAAATGTAATTTCCGGTGGGAAGAGGCCCTCACGGGCTTCAGGTGAGGTTAGACCCAGGAATGCAAAGGCCTACTGAGTCCTACCCTGGCCACCCTATCAAAACCCCAGGCAGGGTGGTTACAGCCTTCAGGTGACTGTGAACCAAGGCCTTGAGATCCTGTCACGTAGTGATGGTGAGGGGAGAGGGTGGACGTGTTAGGGGACTCTCTGACTTTGACGTGTCACCAGTTACTTGCCAACAGTTAGCTCCTGACCAGAGGAACAGACGTTTCTCCCTGGCACCTCATCTCTGGGTCCTGAGTTTTCACTCACTTCAACAGAATGCCTTTTCCCCACTGTATTCCACCAGAGAATGCTAATTAGAGGCAAAATCATTTCTTAATCATTTTTCTTTTAATTTTGCATTCCCAAGTTACACTGTCATTTGCTTCATGTCTTTGTCCTTGAAAATCTAGGGCAATAGGTTTGCACAGGATGGTTGATGTGCTTATCTCTAAGACCGGTTTCACTGTATTACAACTTGCCAGCTCCCAAATTAGGCTGTCCTGCTACTCCTTTCCTGAGTAGCCCACTTTATATATTTCATAGCCTCACCTCTACACTTGAGAAAAATCATTTTCTTTCCTGGTGGGACAGGAACTGGTCCCAGTGCCTCTGCACCATGCTACATCCCAGCTTTTTCTGAGACAGGGTCTTAGTCCCTAAGTTGTCCAGGGTGGGCTCCCACTTGAGATCCTCCTGCCCTCACCTCAAATGGCACTGGGATGACAGGTAGGCGCCACCACAGCCAGCTAGCTGTGCACCTTTTAGGACAGCTGCAGCAGTGAATCTGCCAGTTCCAGCGCCAGAGGTGTGGGCATGGAGGGCAGACTTCTGGCTTCTAAGCCAGCCCTCCAGGCCACACACCTCATTAGGCAAGTGTGGGAACAGACTCATGATTCTAGACTCAAATCATCCCGTCGCATTTATTTCCCCAGCTCCAAAGCTGGCCATTTTATTTTGTCTTCAAAAGTCCTTCCAGTGAATCCTCCAAGGATCTTAGCAAATTCCAGAAGAGCTCAAGGAGTGCCAAATATCAAAGAAAGCTGCTCCAACACAGGCCTCCTCTAGACACCCTCAGGGGTAAGTGGAGAAAAACACTCAGTGGGTGTTCCAGGGGGACAGAAAGCCTGGCAAGTCTGCAGCAAACTGGAACAGAGCAGGCCAGCCTCCTGCAGGGCCCAGGTTGTTCAGTCAGATGGTGAGGAGTTTACACGGTGAGTGAGCAGCCACCTCCGGAGCACACGTCCACAGGCTTAACTAAGGTTAACTAAGCTGCTCGAGTAGCCTCACCCCTCCATCCACTGACAATAGACAGAAAACCAGGCCTACACATCTCAGTTGACCTTATACTGACCCTTCCTAGTTTCCAACCTTATTGTCAGTCACGAAGGCTGTAATGCTGTCCCAGAGGGCAAAATGCATGAGTTTAGTTTTGTTTCTGCTTTATACAGAAGCGTATTTCTACTCTATATATAGATATATCTATATATCTATATACATCTATATATATATTTTTTAACAGTACCAGGGATCGAACTCAGGGCCTTGTGCTTTCAAGGTAGGTGCAGGCGCCACTGAACTAAATCCAGTCTAAGTAGCCGAGCCAATAGTGCACACACTATCTTTGGCAGCACAAGTCATAAACAAGTGCAAAGCAAATGACTGAGTGTGCAATGAGCCAGCTCAGTGCAGCCCGGGTCGCAAAGAAACGAGTCCACAGCACATGTCTGAGAGTGAGGGAATTCAAATCTTTAGCTCAAATTATAGTCAGCAACTCTTTGGGAAACATGTGAGGAAGAACCGATACTCCGAAGAGCTGGTGGTGTGGCCCAGACAGAAGCATTTAGGTAGGAGCCCCGAGTAGTAAGGCCCTAGTAGTAAGTCACTGTGTGACTCTCACTCAGAGCTAACTCTAGTTTCAACCACATTTCATTTTCGTTGCAGCGCTGAGCACTGAATCTCAGGGCTTCACACTGAGATACAGTCCCAGTCCTTTTTATTTTTTGAGACAGTCTCCTAAATCACTAAGTTGCCCAGGATGGGCTCAAACTTTCAATATTCTGCCTCAGCCTCCCGAGTGCTGAAATTACAGGTGTGCACCACTGAGCGTGGCTCCCACTTAATGTTTTGTGTCCTGTGAAAACCTGTACCTAGTGAGCCTCTCTGCTAGTTGAACAAATCCTATTTGTGCCGGATGCCACTGGGTTAAGCGCTTGCATGGCAGTCTTAGGTCATGGCTGTGAAAGTTGCCGAAATGGAGTCTGAAGGACAAAGGAAAGATAGGGTTTATCTCTATGTATTTCTTTCAGTGATGGTAGTAAAAGTATTACCCCGAAGAGGAAGTCTCCCCTCTTTTAATAAAGGAGTAAAGGGATACTCAATGCTTAGCACATTCTGGAGGATATGTTACCATATCACAAGACCACACTGGAAAGGACCAACATCTACTATCAACAGCCTCTAGGATCATTCACAGCAACAAAGCTACCACCAGCTTATGCACCTAGGAGGTAGACTTCAAAGAAACCTTGAGAACCTGGAAACTTTCAAACTCATCTGAAGTCAACTGTACATCACAACCCACAGTCTATATACATAACTCCAAGTAGTGTCACAAGATATTACCCTTGTAACACACTATATATTTAACTATGGGGGGGGAGGGTTGGAGAGTTTTTTTGCTTGTTTTTGGTACCAGGGATTGAACTCGGGTCCTTGTGCTTGCGAGGCAGGTGACAGAACCACTAAGCTAAATCCCCGGCCCTACCCGTTTTAATAAAAACAAAAAGAACAAAGCTGGCTGTGACTCATTCAGTACTAACTGGTGATGACCGAGAGCTGCAAAAAGCACACTGATCAGGGCCGGGGATTCAGCTCAGTGGTTCCGCCGCCTGCCTTGCAAGCTCAAGGACCGGAGTTTGATCCCCAGTACCAAAAAAAAAAAAAAAAAAAAGCACACTGATCAACTGGGAGTGGTAGTGCATACCTGCAAGCCTTGCTACTCGGGGCTGAGGCAGGAGGATCTGAAGTTTAAGGCCAACCTAGGAAACTCAGTGAGACCCTTTCTGAAAATAAAATATAAGATGGGCTGGGTATAGCTCAGGGGTAGAGCACCAGAGTTCAATCCTAAGCAGTACAAATACACAAAAAAAGAAAGCTCAAACATGGCTTTAAATGTTCCCCTCACCCGTAAACTTCCTGCTTTTAAAGATGCTGTGGTCCCCTCAGGAAGAAGACATTTAAATGGACTAAAT